>NC_137056.1:7790753-7835753 GCF_032717465.1 Coenobita brevimanus | reverse complement strand
GAAAGTGAGAATAAGGAAGGGATAGAGGAGCAAAGGAAGGAAGGAGGGAAAGGGAGAATAAATGAAGGAAAAAAAGGAGTGGAAGGAAGGAGGGAGGGAAATGTGATACGATAGTGGAGAAGGACTGAGAGAAATATGAGGAAGGCAGGGAGAGAGGGAAGAAGAGAGATATGAAGGAGGAAGTGAATAAGTGAATGAGTGATTGAGAGGGGTTAGTGGAGGAAAGGAAACAGGATTGAAGGAGGTATAGAGAGGGGAAAGGAAAGAGGGAGGGAGTGAGAAAGTGAAAGAGGGAGGTGGAAATGAGGGAAAAAGGGAAAACGATGTAAAAGAGAGTGAAAAAGGGGAAGGAAGGAAAAATGGGGAAATTTGCGATAAAGGGAGGCAGGTAGGCTGGTTAGGTTTGGGATTAGTAGGTAAAATAGGATTAGAGGGGCAGGTGGAGAGAGAGAGAGAGAGAGAGAGAGAGAGAGAGATGCCGGTATGAAAAGAAGGAAAAGGAATAACACAAGTGATGAGAGGTGGGGAATGAAGATGGGAGAGGGAGAGATGTGATAAAGTAAGGGGAAAGAGAGGAGGAGGGAAGAAGAAAAAAAGAGAGAGGGAAAGAAGTAATTGAAGGAGGGAGTGAGAGATGGTATGGAAAGGACAGGAGAAGAATGCATTGCAGTTCTATTCAACAGGAGATTAATTGGCCTGTGACGAAGGTATTTTCTTTTCAGTAACTGGTAGTACTAAAGATGTAACCACATTATAAATAAAAAGAAGTAATAATAAAGCTCTTCCCAGCCCACCACTTCTTCCAGTTAATGCTTGGCAAGAAAAAGAAAATGTTTTTATTATTTGAAAATCATGGAAATTTTTTAATGTGGAAGACGAAATGCGGACAAAGAAAGAGAGGGAGACAGTGAAAGGTGGAGAGAGAGGGAGATGAAAGCGGGAAGGAAGGGGGTAGTAAAGGGAGGAAGAGGGAAAATGAAAGAGAGAAGAAAATAGGAAACAGAAATGGAAGAAAGGGTGAGACAAAAAAAGAAAGGGGAAAAAGGAGTGACGGGAGAAATAGTGAGGTTGTTAAGAAATGGGAAAGAACGACAAAAAGAAGGAAGGCAAAGGTGTAAATAAAAGGAGGAGGAAAAGCAAAGAAGGAAAGAAGTGAAAGGGGAAGAAATTTTGCTTATTAAGAGGAAGATGACAAGAGATAAATCGTAATAGGTAGGCGGACATGAGGCATTGCGGCTTGGAGTGGCAGGGGGAAGTGGAGATGAGGGATGATAGGGAAGCTTGGAGGTGTTTTTGACTCTGCTACCTGGATGAACTCTGGGCTTGGAGGTGAAGTTGAAAATGAGAGAGAGAGAGAGAGAGAGAGAGAGAGAGAGAGAGAGAGAGAGAGAGAGAGACTGAGGAGTATATGAGGAGAAAAGAAAAGCGAAGAGAGAAAAGGATAAGGGTAATGGAGAGGAACACTGAATGATAGAGACTGACGGGTAAGTGAAAGATGGGAGGGGAGGAGAAGATATGAGAGAAAAAGGTGAAAGCAGACAAGTATCAAGAGAAAATGACGTCAACCAGTAGAAGAGAGAGAGAGAGAGAGAGAGAGAGAGAGAGAGAGAGAGAGAGAGAGAGAGAGTTACGTAAATGTATAGTTCGACCCACATGTATACACAGCTCACATAGGCCGTGGGGTACGTGTATGGCGCTGTGGTCATACGGAAGAGTTGCATAAATACGTGTTACTTCGTTATATAGCTTATGTATATACGGTTACGCGAATCACACACATCTTTCGGTCCAATAGAAGTTGATGTGAGAGTTATATCTATCAGTCTATCTATATATATCTATCTGTCTGTATCTGTATCTATCAGTCTGCATATATTGTTCGACCTTTACGCGGATCGCACACATCTTCCGGCCGGATAATTGTTGATGTTAGAGTTATATCTGTCAGTCTGTACATCTTTCTGTCTTTATCTGTCTATATCCATCTATCTGTATATAGTATTTCGACCTACATATAGTACGAACTGGGTGGCTGGCCGTAATATATGAACTAGGTAAACACTGAGTTCGGCAGACATAGACAATACACACCTACGATCCGAAGTGGGTAGCTGTTTTGTAATATACGGGTTACATGAATACAGAGCTTGGCCTACATAGATTTGCTGTACGTATTAATGTGAGAATTAAGTGATCCAGTAAGTGATTAAGTAATACAAAAACCTATTCTTTAATTACAGGGGCTTAAGAATAGAATGTGGTTGACGAAGAAAGACAAGGAAAGTAAGGGGTGAGGAACTGCAGAAAACGGAGAGAGAGAGAGAAAGAGAGAGAGAGAGAGAGAGAGAGAGAGAGAGACGGAATACATTTTAGAGGAGTCAGACAGGGAAACGTATTTACGAAATGAAGGAAATATAGTAATGAAAGGAGAACAGTGTAATGAGTGAAAAATAAAGGTAACAGGAAATGAAAGAAAGTATGAGTAAGAAGGATGAATTGTATGTATAGAAGAGGAATGAAAGAAGGAACCCGGAATGTAAGTAATGAAGGAGCGCAGAACTGAATAAAAATTAAGAACGAAGAAAACAGTGAAAGACAGTGAATGAATGAAGGAAGTACTACATGCAGAATAATTAAAAGGGACGTGAAGGAAGCAGAGAATGAACGAGGTACGTGATAAGAGATATATAGAAAAAAAAATGAAGAAAACAGTGAAATACGGAATGAATGCTGAGGTTATTTAAAGATACAGGAATTAAGAGAGAAGGAATGAATGTTGTAAGAAGTGAAGAATGTATTGAGTGACCAAGGGAATGAAGGAAATGAAAGAAATGGCGAGAGAAGTAAAGAATTCAAGTTCAAGGAAGTGAAAGAAGCGGTGAATGGGTGAGTTGACTGAAGAGGTGAAGGAAAGAAGAGAAAAATGAAGAATGAATGAGACTGGAAATTACACAAACAAGTGGGGAATTGTTTGGAGGGGGAAGAGGAAGGTGGACGAGGGAGAGAGAGAGAGAAAGAGAGAGAGAGAGAGAGAGAGAGAGAGAGTGGTGAACGTGATGTAGTAAGAGAAAGAGAGGTAGGTAGGAGGGAGGGAGGAGAGAAGAGCTCCTGCCTCCTACGCGGTGAAGGACGGACAAGGTCACACTACCACGCACCTCCCTCCACCACACCTGCCTCTACACACCTGCGACACCTACACCTGCTGACATAACTGCACACCTGCCAACACAACTGCATATCTAACTTCTTACACAGTTGCATGTCTCACTTCTTTCACACACATCTTTCCTCTGTTCATTCCATAACATTTTTCCTGTTTTTTTTTTTCACCACACCTGCCTTCACACCTGTGTCTACACACCTTTCTTACCTCCTTCACCGACATACATTATTTTTCATAACCTCCATCAACACATTTCCGTTATTTGCCACACACCTCCCTGCACCACATCTGACTCTTGTACACCTACACACATTCCTCCACTACACCCACATGCCTGCACACACCAACACACCTGCCTCCGCCACACCCACATACCTACACACACCAACACACCTGCCTCCGCCACAACCACATGCCTGGACACACCAACACATCTGCCTCCACCACACCCACATGCCTGCACACACCAACACACCTGCCTCCACAACTACACATCTGCCTCCATCACACCCACATGCCTTCATACACCACATCTGCGCACTTGCCACCACCACACCCACACATATGCCACCACCACTCCCACACACCCACACACCTGCCTCTCCACATATAAAAACCTGCCTCCACCACACCTACACACCTGGCTCCACCATTCCCACACACCTGCCATGACCACACATACGCACCTTCCTTTAGAGTCTACACAGCTGCCTCTCCACACTTCCTTACACACCTGCATCTACACACATATCTGCCAATGTACACCTACACCTGCCTCCACCACACCGGCGCACCTGCCTTTTACACACCTACACACCTGCTTCCAACATCTACACACCTGGCCTCACACCTACACACCTGCCTCCACCACACCTACACACCTGCTTCCATCATCTACACATCTGGCCTCACACCTACACACCTGCCTCCACCACACCTACACACCATCACACTTGCCCTCCACACACCAACACACCTACCCTCTACATACCAACACACCTGCGTCTACACATCTACACATCTGCCAGTGTACAGCTACACCTGCCTTCACTACAGCTACACACCTACCTCCACCATACCTCCACACCTGCCTCCACCACACCTACACACCTGCCTCCACCACACCTACACACCTGCCTCCACTACAGCTACACACCTGCCTCCACCACACCTACACACCTGCCTCCACCACACCTACACCTGCCTCCACCACACCCACACATCTACCAACATTTACACACCCTTCCTCCAACATTTACACACCTGCCTCTCCACAGTTAGACACCTGCCTTTACACACCAGCCTCCACGTCACCTACACACCTGCCTCCCACACACCTGCAACCACGAAAATGGGAGCGTGACAGAAGGTGTAAAAAGTTGACCAGACGAAGAAAAAGGGTATGAAAGAGATCGAGGAAAATGAGTCGTAAAAGAGAGAGAGAGAGAGAGAGAGAATGTGTGTGTGTGTGTGTGTGTGTGTGTGTGTGTGTGTGTGTGTGTAAGTAACGGTCAGTAGGTAAGTACAGTAAAAACACAGAAGCAAGAGGCTTATCAGATACTGTTATAGAAAATGAGACGATGTTATCAGTAAAGGAAGAGAAAAAAATAATGGTTTTATGGAGAGACGCAGACCTTAAATAATAGAGTCTTTAGGAAAAAAAAAAAGTAAAACAGAAAGAGGGAACGGACACTAGAACAAGGGTAAAGGAAGCATTAAAAGTAGACCAAGAATAAAGAAAGTGTAGGAAAGGGTATAGAAAAAGGAGAAGGAAAACAGAGAAAGAGAAAGGGAACTGATAAGGCAAAAGAGGAGTTATAAAGAAACGAGACAGGAAATAAATAAAAGAAGATAGGGAACAGAGGAGAAGTAAAGGGAACTGAGGATAAGAGTTAAAGAAATAATAAATAAATAATTGGAAGAATAAGAGAACACGGTAGGAGAAAGAGTAATGAGAGTTTTAAGCCTTTGACGATGAGAGGTCAGTCCTTAGCTGAATAAAATCGTCTGGAGGCAGGAAGAATAGAGTGCATAAGATATTTCTCATGGAGGGTTTAGAGGTAGAGGTTATGAGGTGGAGGCAGAGGAAAGAGAAAGAATAAGAGAGATAGGTTGCATGATAGATAAACTGACTCACTGATTGACTGATTGAAAAAGATTGATAGATAGATAGACAGACAGACAGACAGATAGATGGGTAAATTAATACACATATAAATAAAACTAAGACAGAGCAAAGTAAGAGAAGAAGTAACAGTTAGAAGAAAATGAAGAGAACAGCGAAGGTAAGAAGTGGTAGTCGACAGAGAATCACGTAAAGATGGCAGTAAAGGGTTGTGGCTGTGGGGGCGTAAGGGGGAGGGGGAATAAGAGGGGGGTATGGGGAAGGAGGAGTTGAAGAAGAGGGAAGAAGAGCGAGGGGGTGGGGAGGAAGAGGAAGGACATGGAGAAGAGAGATGGGGTGGAGATGATGATGATGGGTACAGAGGGAGGTGGGGAAAGAGAGGGAAGGGAACAGAGGGAAATGAGGGGGGAGAAGAAGCGTAGGAAGAAGAAAGACTGTGGGGAGGAAGAAAGAGGGAGGTGGGAAGGAAAGCGTTGGGGGACGGGAGTGGGGAGTAAGAGGTTGGGGGTGAAGGGGAAGAGGGGTGACAAAGGCAGAGTGAGTGGGCAGGAAAGAGAGGTAAGAGGAATGAGGGAGGGGAGGGGGAAGAGGGAGAGGAGTAAGGGAAGAGCGGAGGAAAACGGCAAAGAGGGGACGGAAAGAAGGGGAAAAGTGAGACGAGGGGCAGGAAAGATAGGATCAAGAGTAGTGAGAAGAGGGGATAAAGAGGTAAGGAGAGAGAGAGAGAGAGAGAGAGAGCCTTAAGATCATGCCTACCGACTTCACGAGAATTATTAAGCCCCACAGCAGCCGATGTTACATGCAGGTCCCTAATTATACTGTACTGTCAGGGAAACAGTTATACAAGGGGAAACAAATTGCACCCGACAGTCTTACCGGCATGAGCATTGGCCTTGGGTTCTTTCAGGTGTGAGCTGAATATGCTAACCAATGCACCACCGGCTCCTGCGGGTAGAAAAGAGCTGGGGAGGAAGAGGAGGAGGGAGGAGCGAAGAGAGAGCGAGGGGGAAGTGAGAGAGGGTGGAGGAAAAAGAGAGAAAGAAGGGTAGAAGGAGAGAAGAGAGGGTTGGAAGAGAGAAGAGAGGGACAGGAAGGGGAGCAAAGAGAGGGGAAGGAGGAGAGAAGAGAGGGGAAGGAGGAGGAGAAAGGAGAGGTGGAGGGGGAGGGGGAGGAGGAGAGAAAATGGTAAGAGAAGGGAGGGAGAGGATGAGGAGTAGGAAAGGAGGGGGGGAAGAGGAGAGAAGAGAGAGAGGGAGGAGGAGAGAAGGGAGGAGGAGGAGGAGGGAAGAGGGAGAATGGTGAAGAAGAGGGTCATCAGCTTGGAATGGTTAGGTATGGAGGGGAGAGGAAAGAATAATAATAGAACGGAGAGAGAGAGAGAGAGAGAGAGAGAGAGGGGAAAAAACGAGCCAGGACAAAGGCAACAGGAATACAGAATGGTGAAGGGGGTGCGAAATACGGCGAAGAAATGACGAAAAGAAATGAAAGTCGATAACGATGAAGAAAATAACGTAAATCCTTAAATCAGTAACGTATTTTGTTGGTTTATTATCACCAGACGATTTATTACAGGTTACGGGAGACTGCAAACTGAAGGGGAAAGTATAGGGTGGTGGTCTTGTCGATTGAGGAAGCTCTCTAACACCTTTTCCTCAGCGATTTAGTTTGCTTATTACACCTTGCCATCCTCTTCCGTGCTAAGGCATTCTGGATAAATAAATAACGTACAAAACGATACTAACCAGCCGTACACAAAAATAAGTCGGTGAGGAAGAGGTGTTAGGGAGCCTCCATAAGCGACGAAAATAGGGGCTTGGCCTTAATTAACCCCTTCACTATTACGGATTCGTCCTGACTTGAAAATATTCGTCCGGAGGCAGCAAGAAGCAAGCAAAATACGTCACCGGATTTAGGGGGTTCAAAAGATAGCCAAGAAAAGCTGGAAAAAAAAAAATAGATGACATGTTGTTGATTTATTGTGCCTTCTTCCGGACCGCTTTATTCCAATTGGGTTTGACTTTTTTACAGGATGAAGGGTTAAATATAGCCTTCCTTATCCCTGTAATTCGAGAGGTGTTGCCATAAATAGATTGATAGATATACAGAAAGGTAGGCAGATTAATAGGCAGGTATAAATAAAAGTGAAAGATAGAGCAATGTCAAAGAAGATGTGATAATAAGAAGAGAATGAAGAAAACCGCGAAGATAAGCAGTGGGAGTCGACTGAGAATCACGTAGAAATGGCAGTAAAGGAGAGACAGGAGTAAAATGAAAAGACGTCATCGGACTGAAGGGGTTGGGAGATGGGAGGAGGAACTGGAGAGGTATGAGGGAGGGAGACCTGGAGTGACGGGGTACGTTTCTCATTCAGAACAGATGTGATATTATTACCGAGTGTTTTGATGATATGTCAGTGAGTCTTGCGAAAAAACAGTAAACCTTTATTATTACAAGCACCTAATTAATAAACCGATTGATTATTATTGTTATTATTTTTTACTTTAAATACCAAAACTGTTCCCTGCCCCAGCCTGAGGTCAGATTTACCTCCTATCGATCAGAAGACCATGACTGCCTAAGGTTTTTCACGGCTGATTAAAATTGCAGTGAGTGAGAATCTAATACCCAAGAGTGATCATCGCCGTGAAGGGGTTAAGGGGAGCAGGAAGTGTCAGGTTGTGGTGAACGAAACGCGAAACGGGATTAAAGGAAGCGAGAAAGAGTGGTATGGATGGACGGAGGTGAGAAAACGAGGGTGAAACGAAACACGAAACGGGGACTAAGAAAGCGTGAAACAGGGTCCGGTGGAATGTGTTGAGGGGCAGGAAGTGTCAGGTTAGCCGGGGGAAGGGGTGTGGATGGAATAGGGGTGAGGAAGGTGGTAATAGGATGGGTGGGGATGGGGGAGCGGGTGAAAGGATGGGTGGGGATGGGGGATGGGTGATAGGGGTGATAGATCTTGTGGAGTGGGGGAGAGTGTGATAGTCAAGGTGGAGGAGGGGTGATAGAGTTTGGGTGAGGGTGTTAGGAAGGGTAGGGGAGAGGGTGATAGTAAGGGTGGGGGAGAGGGTGATAGTAAGGGTGGAGTGGAGGAGCTCATAGTAAGGGTGGGAGGAAAGTGTGTTAGTAAGAGTGAGGGTGGGGGAGTGTATAGATAGGTGGAGTAATATTAAAGTTGGGGGTTTTACTATGGGTGGGTAGGGGAGGTGATAGTCAGGGTGAAGGTGAAAGTGGGCGAAGGGGGTGGGGGATGCAAGACACAGGATCCGCCCCCTGGGAAGCTGATCACACCGTACCCTAATTAAAATTCCTGGGAGCGCCGCGAGTGTGAAAAGTGTAGGTGTATTGGTGATGGAGGGAAGAGGAACGACGTAAGATTAACACAGAATAAAAGTACTGAGAGCCTGTCGCTTTTTAGTCCCCCTGAGGTCCCAGGGGGTGTTGAGGGGTGCGAGGCTAGACTACCGCACTGCAGGGCATAAGGACACCACCCTATGTCCCGGTTAGTATTGCAGAGGTGGAGAGACTTTGGGCAGCCTCTTGGATTCAACCACTGGCTTTTTCCGATGAAGGTTGACATTCACCAGTACACTTTACGCACAACCCCTCAAAATTCGGGTTTGTTTGTGGAGGAAGGATAAGGGTAGGGGAGTGCTGATCCTTGTAGTCTCTTATTCTTCCTGTGAAATCATATCTTAGTAACCCAATGGAGCTCATACGTCTGTTGGTGAATCGGGGTTTGTTTCACTGTAATATCGAGGAGAAATATAAGCACAAACATCACTATAGGGATCATAGTCTTGCTGAGTTTTGAGATTTCGTAACGCGTCTGCTCAGCGATTTATTCTGCACCTTAATAATCCAAATGAAAATGCAAAGGATGTCAATATTATAAACAGAAAATAAACATACATGAAAATGACTAGTAACTACGGAAGAGGTGCTACACAGTCTCCTTAAGTAGCAACGATCCAGATTTATGTGGAAACTGTGTGTGTGTGTGTGTGTGTGTGTGGTTACTTTTGTTCATATCCTTGTTATTCTTCACAGGGTATACTCCTCCTCTCCTTCTCCACCATCTCAGTCCACCCTGACTATTCTTCGTCCGTCCTCACTGATAAAGATTTTAATATTTTTCACACACACACACACACACACACACACACACACACACACACACACACACACACACACACACACACACACACACACACACACACACACACACACACACACACATTTACAACAGCATATCATTGACGTCCATTACACGCCTTCCTATACAAGGCTTATCTAATTCCTATGTAAATTCGGAGAGAGAGAGAGAGAGAGAGCAAAATTTGTATCATTCCCCACAGGTTCGATACACAACCTGTTTCATGCGCCGGCCAGACTGTTCGACAGAGTTAGTATCACTTTTGTCCCTATTCATCCAGCAGTGCAGTGAGGGACCTTGATGTTCATTCGATTGTTGCCGGTCGTTTAATAGGGGGAAGACTGATGCATCGAAGTTTAAATGCCTTCCTGAATGACCCTTTTTGAGTCGATAATCATGTATCCAAACCCCTTGCCCTCCTGTTCTAAGTGAGAGGGACGCCTTCATGTGGTGACATTATTATAACCGAGCTACTTCACTGCCCTATAAGCTCTCTGAGATTGGAGGTTTGACTAGTAACCAAGGAGACTCATCCCTACCTCATTGCTAAGGTTCGTCAAATTTTTTACAACCACGACTTTGTATTCAAGGTGTGAGTGGTCCAGTTCCTTTAGGTGAAAATGAACCGACAATAGGAAAGGCCTTCATACCATCGATTAACCTTTTCTTCACGGTAGTTATTTTTTTTGTTCCTGCTGGTACCATACGATAATATTTAGCTTAGGAGACAAGAGCACCCTAGTTGTAGTAGTAGTAGTAGTACTGGTGGTGGTGGTGGTGGTGGTGGTTCATCTGAAACTTGAACCCAATGGACTGCAGGCTGTAGCTACCCTCTTCTTGCAGTCCACCACGTCCTTTCTTGGGGATAGGGAGGGAGTTGAAGAAAGTTTGTATAACTTAGCAGCGGAGCCGACCGGTTATATCGTTACCACCACGTGAAGGCGTTCCTCTCTTGCACCCTCCTAGCTTTGAAAGGGTTGATGAAGACTGTATCAACTCTTCCAGCAAGTTTCCCATACACTAAACAAAATCACCTGGTAGTAAAACCCGAAAAAGTAGTAAAACTTTTTTTTTTCCCCCCTAGATCAGTTGCGATCGACTTCCATCTCATCTCACAGTTATTTCCAACCCTTACAACCAAAACTGACTTTCACACTCATATCCAGCCCTCGCATTCAGAACTAATTTTCACACTCATAGCCAGCCCTCACACTCAGAACTGACGTTCACTCAGGCAGCTTCACACTGACAGCTAACCTTACACGTGTATCATATCCAACACCCACATTTAAAGCCAAATATCATACGCAAAAGCTAACACTCACTCTCAAAATATAGGCTACCCTTACACTCGAAAATAACACTCAAACTCAAAATCTACTCTCACACTAGATCACCTTCCACTCTCTCCTCTACACATGTCCTCCTCCTCCTCCTCCTCCTCCTCCTCCTTACGTAACAAAGATAAAATATGTGGTGGCGTATCAGTCTGGGTCTCTCTCCCCAACCTGCCTCTTACACAAGCCAATAAAGTCTGGGCTTAGAGGTGTGGATGCTGCTGGGAAGGCCCTGTGTGGGTGTTACGTATGGTGGGCCGTGGGAGGTGGTGGTGCAGTGGTTAGGGCAGTGGAAAAGGACGCGAGGTCGATCCGTGGGAGGTGGTGGTGGAGTGGTTAGAGCGGTGGAAAAGGACGTGAGCTCAATCCGAGGCTGAAGCGAGGACCAGTTTGTGGGTTTTGATGTCGCCAAAACAGACATTACCTAATCTTTTGGGGACCTCACTTAAAAAAGTTCTGATAAATCTCTCTCTCTCTCTCTCTCTCTCTCTCTCTCTCTCTCTCTCTCTCTCTCTCTCTCTCTCTCTCGTGTGTTTTCCATATATATGGTGGGTATTAGTGCCCAATCGGTGACATACTTGACCTCTTCTTCACAACTAATCCTTCTGCTTACTCTGTTAATCTTTTCTCTCCGTTGGGCTCCTCCGATCACAACCTTATTACCTTAACCTGTCCTATCACTCCGGTACGGCCTGTGGACCCTCCAGGGAAACGTCGTCTGTGGCATTTTGGAGCTGCAGACTGGGAGGCCCTCAGGCAGTACTTCTTTGATTTTCCCTGGAATGATTATTGCTTCCATGGCCGTGAGCCATCTGAGTGTGCCTTGCGCATTACGGAGGTTATTCTCTCGGGCATGGAAGCATACATTCCTTTCTCATATCCTTTGACTAACGCAAGAAAGCCTTGGTTTAATCACGCTTGTTCTAATGCTGTCCGCAACAAGGAGAGGGCCTACAAAAGGTACCGGAGCCAACCCACCCCTGAATCACATCATCTTTACGTTTCTGCCCGGAATCGTGCTAAGTCTGTTCTTCGCTCTACTAAAAATAATTTCATCCATACTAAATGTTCTCAACTCTCCAACTCGAATTCTTCCCGCTCCTTCTGGCATCTTGCCAAAAATCTTTCTAACAACTTTACCTCATCATCCTTCCCTCCTCTTTTCTACTCTGATGGTTCTGTAGCTATTTCTTCTACTGATAAAGCAGATCTCTTCGCACAGACTTTCTCCTCCAATTCTACCTTAGACGATTCCGGTGCTGTTCCTCCATCACTTCCCCCTTCTGACTTCTTCATGGCTGACATTAAAATTTCTTCAGTTGATGTATTTTCTGCCATCACTGGCCTCAGTACTAACAAGGCATATGGGCCTGATGGGGTCCCTCCTGGTGTTCTCAAGAACTGTGCTTCTGTGCTTACACCCTGCCTAGGCAAACTCTTTCGCCTTTGTATGTCAACTTGTACCTTTCCTTATTGCTGGAAGTTTGCTCTCATTCAGCCAGTCCCAAAGAAGGGTGACCACTCCCAACCCTCCAACTATCGTCCAATTGCTTTAACGTCCTGTATTTCAAAAGTTTTCGAGTCAATTCTTAATAGAAAAATTTTAAGGCATCTTTCCTATCACAACCTTCTTTCCGATCGTCAGTATGGGTTCCGTCAGGGACGCTCCACTGGCGATCTTCTCACCTACCTTTCAGACTCCTGGCCATCCTCCTTTCGGGACTTTGGCGAAAGCTTTGCCATTGCACTTGACATCTCAAAGGCTTTCGATCGAGTCTGGCATAAATCTTTAATTTCCAAACTGCCCTCCTACGGTTTCTATCCTTCTATCTGTGCCTTCATCGCTAGCTTCCTTTCTGGTCGTTCTATAGCCGCTGTTGTAGACGGCCATCGTTCTTCTCCTAGATCTATCAATAGTGGTGTTCCTCAGGGCTCTGTCCTATCACCAACTATCTTCCTTTTATTCATCAATGATCTTCTAAGCTGTACATCTAACCCTATCCACTCATACGCTGATGACTCCACCCTTCATCTTTCCATTCGGTTCCCGCAACGCCCATCTCAACAGTTACTTCAACAAACAAGGGATGAGGCTATGGCACACCTAATGTCTGACTTGGCTCGTATCTCTGACTGGGGTAAAAATAATATGGTTGTCTTTAATGCATCTAAGACTCAGTTCTTACACCTATCAACCCGACAAAATCTTCCACAGGTATACCCACTAATGTTTAATAATATTCAGCTTAATCTTGCATCATCCTTGAACATGCTTGGGGTTTCATTTACTCGGGACTTATCTTGGAAAGATCATATTACATCTCTTGTAAAATCAGCTTCCAAGAGATTGGGTGTGCTAAGCCGACTCCGCTCTTTCTTTACCCCTGCACAATTGTTGACTCTATACAGGGGTTTTATCCGCCCCTGTGTGGAGTACAACTCTCATGTGTGGGGAGGCTCCCCACATACAGCTTTTCTCAATAGGGTGGAGTCAAAGGCTTTTCGTCTCATTAACTCTCCTCCTCTCACCGACTCCCTTCAACCTCTGTCTCTTCGCCGCACTGTTGCATCTTTATCTCTTTTCTATCGCTACTTTAATGGTCACTGCTCCTCTGAACTGTCTGCTTGCATTCCTCCACCTCTACGACGGGCGCGTAGCACCCGTCTGGCAGCAAACTCTCATCCTTTTTCTGTCCAACTCTCTAATGCAAGAGTTAACCGTTACTCCCAGTCTTTCATTTATGCAACAAGTCAGCTCTGGAACTGTCTCCCTCTGTCTGTATTTCCTGCTGCCTATGATCTCCAGTCTTTCAAACGCAGTGTGTCCAGGCATCTCAAAATGATCGGATCTTGAATTTGGCTCTATATTGTATTTTGTTTTTCTCTTGGAGGGAACTGTTACTGCGGGCTCATGGCCTTTGGTTCCTTCTTCCTCGCATAAAAAAAAAAAAAAATGTGAAGGTGTGTGAAACGTAGGAGAATTACTCGATTTTAGGGAGTGGAGTGTCAAGCCTGTACTTGGAATCGGAAGCCTAAACGAGAGAGAGAGAGAGAGAGAGAGAGAGAGAGAGATTAGAGAGAGAGAGAGAGAGAGAGAGAATTCAAGTATCCTCTGCCAATATTTTCTCATGTACCAATAATATTTTGTCGTGTCTTTGTCCTGCCCTCCTCCCAACTCACTTATTACATTACCCTTTTAGATGGTCGTTTACACCGCCGTCGTCGTCGTCTTCGTCAGTTGTATATCATTAGTCAACTTCCCACCGTTGCCATTATAATCACCATAATTAGCCTTGATGAGTGTAATGGAGGGGTTAATGCTTCTAATTGTCCATCAGATCATCTTGCGTCTTCACCCATCACTACAAAATATATCTTATTATACGGGGTGAAAAATCCGAATAATAATAATAATAATAATAATAGTAATAATGATAATGATAATAATGATGATGGTGATACTACTACTACTGCTACTACTACTACTACTACTACTACTACTACTACTAATAATAATAATAATAATAATAATAATAATTTCATTGTTCTGAAAGCATCATTGGAAACTGTGTAGGTTCTTTACTATGATAGGTCACTACTAAGCCGAATAAAATCGTCTGACGGTAGCAGGCACAAAAACAAAGAAAAAAAATCGTCCTCGTGGTTAAGGGATGAATGGAGATTTAACTATAACACCTGCAGTCGGATCGAAGGGTTGATTTGACTAGTAACCAAGGAGACTAATTTGAAGGAGTGACCCTGTTCTGTCTGATGAAAACACTGGCTATATCCCCATCACAGCAGGAAATTCTATACCCCTTTTACCCTAACTTGGCCGAGATTTTCGTCCTTTTGCAGTTTTTTTCACGTACCTCAGTGGCAGAAGGAGACAATGCTTGAGTTCTACATCATTTCCATAGCACTTCTTCGTGACTAGGGGTATTTTCTAGTGCGTATCTATTGCTACAGCTTGACATTCTAGACGGAGAGATGGCAGTTTTGGGCCAAGTTTGAGTAGAAAGGGAATAGTAATCTGAATGATATTAGTTTGGTAGTAACAAGGTCTTAAAAACACGTGCTTTTAGTGAAGGTATTAACGAAGATTTTTCCGACCTATTCACCACGAGAAGTTTGTTTTAGGTTGAATAAAATTGTGTTGTGGTTGCAAAAGAAGAGAAGAAGAAGGATGGGAAGAAGTGGAAGAAGATATAGAAGATGATAAAGAAGAAGAAGAAGATGATGATGATTCCCAGTGGTGATTTGTGAACTTACGTATTTACTCGTCCCTTTTATTTACATATTTATTTATTTAGGTGGAAGAGGCTTGTCTTTTATAGTCTGATTGGTTGTGAAGTGTGTATTGGAGTGAGAAGATCAGGTTTATGTAAGCGTATGTGATGGGATGGAGAGAGAGAGAGAGAGAGAGGGAGAGGGGGGGGAGTTACGTAAAGGGATACGGATGAATAGGGATGAGCAAGGATGGGTAGGTGTGCTTTGATTAATGAGTGTTTGCGCAGGTAAGGTCAGGTGAGAAGAGAGAGAGAGAGAGAGAGCGCAGACCCCATGGTTGTAAGTTGTTTAGCCTTAATATTACACACACACACACACACACACACACACACACACACACACACACACACACACACACACACTAATAACAGAAGTTTAAAATTTGAGAACAGGGGGGAAAATTAGATGGCTTTCTCCCACAATACAATTCCTATGGCAGTGTGTCGAACTGGAAAGCATTTGGCAGAAAGTCTGTTGAGAGTGACGTACGTAAAGGAAATCTTGTATAAACAGTGGAAGGTAGTACTTATAATGTAGCTCGTAATTTCAGAGTATAGAGCTGCTACTACCAAGAGTACGCTTTTATACTTTTATGTTACTACGTTGCAGATCGCCAGGCTTGTGGGATCAGAGCGAACCTAACTTGTTGTTGGGGAAACCTTTGAAATGACTTTGCTTTCAAACCATTAATCTTACATTACTCATTTCCACGGAATATAATACTCCCATGGCCTCTCCGCACCCCACCACAATTCCAGCTCATCCCACCCGTTTCTTTGTACTTCACGCTCATTTCTTTGTCCCCTTCCCCTTCGACCTGTATTTTGAAATAAATCTGAGAACTGAAATCACTAATCCTACAACTTCCATTTTCACAAAATATACTTTCTACCCCCAGCCCCACTGTCCATCAACCTTTTATCCCATCGCATCCATTCCTTTGCCCATTGCCTGCATTTCTTTGGTCTACATTTGATGGTTTGATGGCACAACGCATGTCATGGGATCTAAGAATGCGATTGTCTGTATGCCGATTACTAACACACACACATTTACATAAACATAGGTTCGGGTCGAGTCAGTATTATCACAGTTTTCGCCATTACTTATCTAGGCTTTTCTTGAACATATGTATGACTTGTATAGATTTCAGTAGGTCATGCAAAACATAATTGAAAAAGTTTTTAACGAAATTCAATTCAAAACTGTGCACTTGTCCAGTCGTGGATCGGTCTCATTACCATGCAGTCAGCAGTCCTCTTCTCTACCACTTGACCACCACTTGACCTGTAGTGTTATGAAGCCAGGATGTAGGTGTGGATGAGTGTATTTGCCTGAGTGAATGGCGAGAGGGGTAGCAGTGTAGGAGTGTAAGTAGGAGTGTTAGCATGTAAATAAGCCTGGTAAGTAGGAGTGTAATAGGTAAACAGGCCTTGTTCGTAGGTGTGTAAGTAGGCAGACAAGTAGGAGCGAGATGAATAGGTGAATAGCGCACCCAGACAGAAGGGAGACGAGGAGGCGGCATTGTATTTGAAAGAGTATCTGGTATTTACCCTCTCAGCCCAGTGATGTATTTTCGTGTTATTTTTGTTATTGCCAGAAGATCACATTTTTATTTATTATAGGAGAGGTCTGTAGCTGTGAAAAAAAAAAAAAGTTAGTGAAAGGTGTTTATATATAGTCTCCCAGTCCGCAAATTTCCTCTCTGGTGCTGAATAAAATCGTCACTTAGTACGGATAATTGATTAGGACACGACATCGGGGTGAATTGGTTGGCCCGTCCGCTGGAGAAGATCGTACATTATTTATTTTATTCTTCTTCTCTCCAGGCGATTTATTTATTTATTTATTTAGTGGGTGATGGTCTTCTTGAACTGTAGGGTTTAGACACAGCCTTCATTAATCCGTCCATTACAAGGTGTCTGGTTGAAGACGACTGTATACAATCTTCTGGAGGTACTGTAGCTGGGATGTAGTAAGAAATGGAATCAGAAAACGGGTCATCGGATTTATTTATTTATTTATATATTTATTAGGGGGTGTCCTTGGTATCAGAGACTTATAACTACCGGTACTGTAAATACTATGTTTTCACTTGACGGACCTGAACTTTAAATTGCAGTAATACTAAGTTGTGGTTGCATGAATTTCGATGAGTTGTAGCTGTAAGGCAGGAATGAATCTCCTTGGTTACTAGTCAAAGCAACCCTCCAACTGGACTACTCTTGGCCATCAGCTGAGCAGAAAGGGGTTAAAGATGTTTGTCAGGTTTAAACAAACACGCTGTACTTGGCACAGAGGCATTGCAACACCTTCTTTTAAGTGATTTATTTTGCAGACTCACCTCAGTTTTATCTTGATTTTATATTACTGTAATTTCGCTGGCATGGGAGACTTCGTAGCACCTCTTCCTTAGCGATTTATTTTGCATGTGACACCTTCATATTCCTTTGCATGAAGAGGGTGCTTGTAGATAGTATGGTCATATGGAAAGGATGGATGTAGATAGGGTGGTGAAAAGGATATACGTGTGTGAGTTTGCAGGTGGGAGGAGGCGTGGTAGGCCAAGGAGGTAGAGGATGAATATGGTGAGTGAGTACTGTATGTGAAAAAGCGAGTTATGGTATGAAAATTGATAAGGCAAGGAAATGGACAGGGATTGAGTTGGTTAGATGACCTGTGTTCGATTGAGCCTGTGACAAGTGTGTATCTTATTTTTTATTATTATTATTTTTTTTAATGATAGTTGACGGATTGCTCTTATAACAAAATTTCGAACTGTTGTTGTTGTTGCCCTAGGTTCATTTGGACATGAACCCGGCGAGCTGAAGGCTAAAAATTTCCTCTTGCAGTCCTACATCCTCCATCCTGGAATAGGGAGGGAGTTAAGAGGTGTTTGTGTAACCAGGCAACCCCACCTCCCAGCAATAACGGTGTCACCACTGCAAGGCGCCTCTGTTTTCTACCTTTTCGAGCCGGAGGGGTTAGAGGTAGTTTGATTAATAACTCTTCTGCTAAAGGGCTGTATTGAACTCAGTAAAATAGTCTGGGAACCGAAGGAATATACCAGAAATTACCTCACTGGATTGAAGGGGTTAAAACAACAGAACGATCCTTGAAACTCAGAGTACAAGTCAAGTATAGGTCAGGATGAAATCAACCCTTACATTTCGCAGATAAATAAATAAATAAGTAAATAAGTAAAAGCAGTATTCATGTCAGCATTTGGGTGTTAAGAGGTGAAAGCGGTAAATGGAAAATGACGAAAGAAGCGATAAGCCTGACTGCACTACAGGATAAAGTATTGCTGTCTGCCTCGACGTGGGTGTTTGATAGATAGCCCTTGTGATTATAGGAGGGATGCCATTAGCAGCCGTTTGTTCCTTAGTGATAGATGGTGGAACTGATGATCGACGGTTGGATAGGGGGTATAATCATCCCCTTCAGCCCGAGGACGACCTGCAATTTCGCCACTACTAGATGATTTTATTCATAGTAGGAGAGCCATGTGGTCTTAAAGAGGTTGATGAAAGCTGTGTCTCATGCTTAATGTTGACGTATATCCTCAAATGAATAAAATCGTCCTGCGAGAGAGAGAGAGAGAGAGAGAGAGAGAGAGAGAGAGAGAGAGAGAGAGAGATTTAGTAAAAAATACAGCATCAGACTGAAGGAGCAAAAGGCAGAAGCTAGTGACTTTAAGCAGGACATGGATGGGTGAGGGATGGGGAGGAAGAAGAAGGGGGAAGGGGGAAGAGGGAGGAAGGAGGGAAGGGAGAGATACGATGAATGTGAGGTGAGAGAAAGGGGGGGGGGTGACGGAGGGGTAGGGAAGGGGAAGTAGGAGGAAATGGGAGGAAGGAGGGAAGGGAAAGACAAGATGGATGTGAGGTGAGAGAAAGGAGGCGACGTGATTAATTTGCTGTTGTTTGAAGTTTGAAGGAGAATATTAAGATGTTATGGGAGAGCGCTGACAGTATTTAGACTCTGACTGACTAATGATGCTGTGAAAAGGGGGTGACATGATTAATTAGACGCTGGCTGGAGGAAATTGCCTTTGATATAAGAAAGTTGGCGTCTTGATCTCTTTTCCTTACCTTGGGATGCGTGAGGAAAGATGGGTTTAGAAATAATATATCCTCCCTGTTTCAACCTGTGGATCAGAGAGAGAGAGAGAGTACCCAAATAACAAAGCCCTTGGAACGTAAACTTAGGACTGCTCAAAGAGGAATGGAGTTTGAACAGAGAGAGAGAGAGAGAGAGAGAGAGAGAGAGAGAGAGAGAGAGAGAATTGGAGGAGTTATTTATGGCCTTCATTAACTTTTAGAGATTTTTCCTGACTAGTAAAATCTTGTGGTGGTGTCTTGAGGTAAATCTTAAAAAGAAATGTAGAGAAGAGAGAAATTGAACATAGAAATTAAAGACTGAAAATAATGAAAAATAGTCAAATAAAAGCCTACTAATTATTAGAGGGCATTAAGCAAAATCTAGTTAACATTAGGTGGGTGTGGGTTGTAACGAGGCTGTCTGTTAGGGTAAATTAGTTGGGCTAATGAAATAAATAAAGGGTGGAGCAGATTATGGCTCTCCTTCCACCCACCACTCCCTCCGGTATACACAGCAAACTAATAAATAGGTCAATAAGGTGTTCTGAGTTTAATAAAGTGTTCAAAGGTAGAAAGAATAAAATGAATAATGCGTCGTCGGAATTAAGTATTAACCCCTTTAGTACGATGACGCCATTTCATTTATTGCTGCTGTCGTCTGTTGATCGTATTTGGATTAGGAAAGATTTATTCGCAGTGAAAGGGTTAATTCCTCTGTGTTTCAGGGATTAGCGAGCTGGTGATTCTCTCTCTCTCTCTCTCTCTCTCTCTCACACACACACACACACACACACAGAATAAAGTTGTAATATCCTTCAACAATTATCCAGCCAAATTTTAGGCGAGGCGGCAGTTTTAACCCCAAATAACTTCTGCTGGAATTGCATGTTCAAGCGTTGGGTGGTGTGAGTATAAAGATAATTTTCACAGTGTTATTATTGTATTGCCTTTTTTGATTTTGGGTGTAGTTATAGGCTTACAGCTGGTAAAAAAAAAAAAAAGCCGAAATTTTATGGTGCCCGAAATTCTTGGTGTCGAATGGTACTAAGTTTTCTCGTACTGATAATTCTTGGTGTTGATTTCATGGTGCCGAAAAGTAATGGTGCAGAGTTCCATGGTAGCAGTAGTTTATGGTGCTGAATTAATGGTGACGAAGTCTCTTGATACCAGAATATTTAGTGCCGACTCTTCCAAGTGCCGAAGATAATGGTGCCGAAGGGTCTTAGTGCCGAGAGCTCTATGCCAGATTATTCGAAAATCGCCGAAGTGGGTCCCAAACTTTCAGGTACCGAAATTTCAAAAACTCAGTACTGTTTGTGGTATCATTGTGTAGTTCGTCGGTAGAATTTTATGTGACCTTTTGAGATCTGATATGTATTACTGAGTTATATATTTGGGACTCCACGTACTGTGTTGGAGAAGAGAGTATACGTACTGTATAATCTCTATCTGGCTATTTATGTATCTATTTCTATCTACTTATCTGTATGTGTATCTGTACGTACATATATCTATCTATCTGTCTGCTTGGCCATCTATCTATCTATCCATATCTGTTTATCTGTCTCTGTCTATCCATGTCTGTCTGTTCATCTGTCTGTCTACCTATCTATCTGTCTGTCTGCCTGTCTATATATGTTCTCTGTTTATGTTTTCCACAGATGTTGGATGTAAGTGATAGGACTTTTATGATAGCTTCTCAATTCTGTTAGTTGGCGGAGCGTGCGAGGAAGACGTGATTGGATTTTCACCGCAATATTCAAGTAAAAAGTTGTTTATATTGTACGACACTGAGGAGGATGGATGAAGTGTTTGGATGATAGTGAGGATTGTTGTCGAGAAAATTAGAAACTATGCTCATTGAAGATTATGTGCTTTAATGTTAGATGCTGGTATTTATGATGAAAGAATTGTTGGGTGATAGGCACGTAAATTCTGAACTTAAGCCCTTTCCCGTGCGCGTACACACACACACACACACACACACACACACACACACACACACACACACACACACACACACACACACACACACACACACACACACACACACACACACACACACACACACACACACACACACACACACACACACACACACACACACACACACACACACACACACACACACACACACACACACACACACACACACACACACACACACACACACACACACACACACACACACACACACACACACACACACACACACACACACACACACACACACACACACACACACACACACACACACACACACACACACACACACACACACACACACACACACACACACACACACACACACACACACACACACACACACACACACACACACACACACACACACACACACACACACACACACACACACACACACACACACACACACAGGATGATTCATTACTGTGGCATTAATCCGAGTTAAATATTGTCGTTAGCTGTGAACGATTTCAGTGAGATGTGGTATTTATTTCCGTCATTTCATTACAAATTATCCATGGGTACACCGGATTTTGAACGCGGTCTCATTCAGTGCTTAAGCATATTTACACCCGGTGTTTCAAACCGGCGAATATTTGGCACAGCTTATTCACTGGAATGGCTACACTATCTCTGATAATGTTTTCTTTTAGCTTATTTTTTTTCTCCATATGTTTTTCCTTCCTCCGTTCTGTTATTTAAAAAAAAAAAAAAAAAAAAAATCTGATGTGTGACGCATGTTTTTAAAATCCTTTTCCCCTCAGATGTCCCTGAAACCAGAAAAATAATATCCTCAGTTAAATCATGAGAATTTAAAACTAGCTATTAGTTACTGAGTTTTTATATATATATATATATATATATATATATATATATATATATATATATATATATATATAATAGTTCATATGTCAATCTGGAGGAAAGTTTTATAGATGGAGTTACAGCTTGCATCCCCTAACTAAAAGGTGGTGTGAAAAAGATGTTGTATATCCTTGCCAAATGAAGTTGTTGTGAAGAATGTTTACAGCATCCTTAACCATACTATGCAACCAAGATAAACCCGAGTATGCGAGGCTATGACACATCGTAAACAGAGTGCCCTTGGCTGGAGGGGGTGTTGCGTAACAGGCCAAACATGTGTTACGTCACCTGTCCTACCAATGACCTGGACTACCCCTACCCCACGTCAACCTGCTGTGGCCTCCCTTACCTATCCCCCCCGTCCTATTCATGCTTTCCCTCCGTAACTTGGTCCCCCTTCCCTTCCTTAACTTCTATCCCCATCTGCCATTCCTCCCCCTCCCTTTCCTCTCCTCTCCTCTCCTCCTGTCTCTTCCCTCATTTGATGCCTCTTCCTTCCTTGATATCCTCACATAATTCCCAAGTGTCCACACATCCTCCAGAACTTAACGCCTCCCTTCCTTCTTAATTCACCCTCTCCATTTACTGTCGTTTCAAGTGGTCACTGTTCTGTATTCCCTACCTGCTTGCCTTCCCCATTACGGATACCACGTAGCACATGTTTTTCCTCGCGCTTGTATCCTTTTCCTGTCTAAATTACAATTGCAAGAGTTAACCAGTATTTTCAGTCTTTGATTATAGTACAGGTAACTGGTCAGCTCCGGAACAGTCTCTTTCGGTATATTTTTCTTCTTAAGGCTTTCCGTCTCTGAAATGCAGTGTGTTCAGGCATCTTCAGATAAACAGATCTTGGTTTTTCGCCTTCTTTTGACGTTATTTGGCAAGGGATGATTTTTCTGGCGTTCAGCTTTTGGTTTTGACTTATCAGATAAAAATAAAGAGCCTTCTTTATCCACCCAACCCCCTTCAATACGATGTCTTTGTTCTCGGGCTCCTCCAGACAGTATTAGTTCTAGCTTTAAAGGTTGGATATAGTCATCATTAATTCTTTTACTACAAGACGTCTCCTTCCCTGGGTAAAATGGTCTGATAGCAGCAAGAATAGAATGAAGATGGTGTCATACTTCTTTAGCCTGACCACCACAACTACTATTATTTCACATTTTAAACCTCCACCACCATTTAAGTTACGGATTCCACCACCAACATTATCACTACCATCACCACCATCACCACCACCACCACCACCACCATCATCATCACATCAACCACCACCACCACCGCCAATATCACAACTACCACAACTGTCACTATTTAACGACTGAAATCTCCACCTTAACCACTATTAAAATCAGTACCATTACTCATCTACCACTAGTATCACCAGCACCACCACCACCACCACCACTTCACCAACACCACAGCTACCACAGTTTCACCACCAGTACAACAACCATCACACCAATCACCACCACAGCTACCTCAGTTTCATCACCATCACCACCACTACACCAGCCACCACCGCCACGATCACACCACCATCACCACCACCACTACTACCATCACACCACTACCACACCACCACCATTACCACCACAATATCACCCCCACCAGAGCCACTTCCAACTTTTACCACGCCATTACGCCACAAACTCATTTTCAAGTTTTGAGAACCCACTTTACCTTAATTTTCCCTGATTTTCTTTACGATAGCGCAGCGGACATAAAGTATCAGAGTAATTTCCTGGTTGATATCAAAACCTGCCTGAATTTTCGTCTTAGCCATTATATCACTTTTGTTTTCTCCACCATCGAGTTGTATTTTCGATGTATTTTCTCTACGGACATGACATACTGGTGAGTTTGTAATAATAATTTTTGTTTTATATATCCCTACATTGGTTTGTTTCGAGGCATGAAGTGTATTATAAATCCGCCCTAATATTTGGTATGTTTTTTTAATTTTTGTTCCGGTGTGCTTTGCTTTGACTTTGCGGCCCATCATCGGGAGAGGTGGGTTGGGGGAGGGGAGGAGTTGAGGGACATTTGTGCATCTGGCCAGGTCTTCTTTCCCAGCATCAAGAAACAGTAATACTCACAGACAAGGACCATATAAATGTGAGAGGCACACAGTCCATCGCTTCAGCTCAAGATCAACCCCATGCATGTAGCTTTACACTGTGTTCCATACCCCACCAAAAAAAAAAAAAAAAAAAAAAAAAAAAAACTACAGACAAAAAAACGAACAGCCCCCCAACACTACACAGAATGCCTCAATAACACCCCTCCTCATCCACACAGCACTTCACTGCCACATACATAAACACATAGCTACAACAGCCATCCATAAAACACAGCCAAACTGCATCTTTCATGAGCCACTACCAGACATGCACCCTTCAAAAACTACCCAGGCCAGATAGACGCGAGTGCACATAGCCAGATACGAAGCTGCCATCACAACTTCTGCCGCAGCCACTGTTGCTGCTACTGCTGCTGCTAGCATTTTTTCTTAGACATTTTTCCCTTGTCAGTAATAATTGTTCCTTTATACTAGTCTTACCTTCACCTAACTTAGTGTTCTTTCTGAGGTTTTTAGTTCCACCATACAGTTTAAGCACTCGGTAATTTCTGCACTGAGTCACTGTAGGTAATGATAAGCATTCTTGCAAGTACAGGTATAATTTTTGCTTAATGTATCTTACTATAATGGTTCATTCAGAGGTACGAATTATATTGCGATTTCCTCCATAGTTAGATTTCCATTGTATTTTCTCAAACATTCGTTCTGGGTAATAATAACTTTTTCTTCAGTTATCGGTATAATTTTGTTTCGATTTGAGTCCTATAATTGTCCATTGAAAGATTTGACTTACCTTGCAATTTCCACACTATAATTTGACTTTATTAAAATTTCCTCCAAATTTTATTCTAGGTAATCTTATTCCCAACAACTATAGTCTCGTGTAACTAACTACAAAGGTCCTTCTTGATACTGTATTTAGGTTATTTTGAAAGTTTATCCATTTACTCTGATTTTTCCTTGTAACTTCACCACAGACATATCATCTATACAGTACAGTACTATACATATAACATAGTTGTTTTTTTTTCCCCTTCGTGTAAGTTGCGGTAATTGTCCATTCCGAGGTTTGAAGTTTATAGCGATTTTTACCATACGGTTTGATTCTTGTATTATTTTCTGCTAGGCGTTTATGCTAGGTAATATTCACTTCAGATACCCAATAGCTTTATCGTTTTCTAACTCACAATTATTTTCTGTTCAGAGGTTAAAATATCTCTGAGATTTTCATCATGCAATTATAGATAGATAGACAGATAGATAGTCTTAGTTTTTTCTTATTTTCGTTATATTTTCTTCCCAGATGTTTGTTATAGGTGACAGTTTTCCTTCAGTTGCCGGTATAATGGTGCTGGAGAGGGACGCCTTCACGTGGTGGCATCGGTGTAAAGAGCGGTGGAGTTGCTCTGTTATACATGTGCCCCTCAGCCCCCTCCCTATCCCACGAAAGGAGGATGGTGGGCTGTAGGAGAAGGACGACTTTAGCCAGCAGTCCATTAAATTTTTCGTTTCCGATGAACATGGGGCTATAACAACAACAACAACTACTGCTACTACTATTTTTTTTTTTTTAAATCACCTCCATCCATCGGGGAATTATATTGTGAAGATCAAAACCAACCTTCCTAATACAGTTCACCATTTGGAGTTGTAATGTGAAGGTTAACACTAACCCTCATATTACAATCCGTTGGCCCCAAGCACGCCAACGGCTGTGGTTACTAACCATCTACTATTACTATTATTATTTTTATTTTTTATTTATTGATATTACAGTGTAAATAAAGACATTAAACTATTGGAGTCGCTGGTCTATGCGACTCTCGACCACTGTAGCTTCGTAATCCATACCCGCCAGAGAGACAGGCCTGAGGGCTGATGATCTTGTGCCCCTGAGACATAGCAGAGCAGACCTCACGAGAGAGAATGAGAGTCGACATCTCGTCCAGGCCATGACAGAACTCTGCGGTTGACGTTTCTTCTCAGAAAGAACCTCTGCCAGTCTCGAGTAGAATCTCACTGCCTCTGGACCCATCCCACCTGATGTCGTGAACACAAGGGGAGTGAATCGACCGTGGTCCACATGTTGGATCCTTTCTTGATAATTTCTATTTTTTTCTTGTTCATTCCTTTTGTGTGCAGCTTCGAGAGAGAGTTCGCGATGACATGCTGCCATGGGATCGAATATCTTGATGTCAAAGAACGCCCTCTGCCCACGTGTCCAGAAACCTCGAGCACTGACATCCACTCTTGCATCATTTGATGTGTTTGCTGTTCTGTGGGTGAAGTGCTCGCCGTCCAGGTGTAGCAGAGCTGGCTCAATCGTGACATCATGGCATATTTCCTGCAGCATTTTGGCAGTGAGGTCGCGTACTTCATCGTGTCGGATGCAAACAAAGCCTCCCTTCTTGCATACTATTGCATGGTTTGCATCAAAGGCAGTGCCACAGGCACAGTGTTGAGGTAGGTTCTCTATTGGCCACCCATATCTCAAGGCTATGGTGTCAAAAAATTCTTGTTTGTTGAAGTGGAAGCCTTTTGCCTTGAGAGGCAGGGTTGTGAGCCAGTTCGATGCCCCAACCTCCTGTGCAATTTCAACTCTTCTGCACTGGTCTGGTGTTAGATGTTCGATTATGTGCTGCAGCTGGTCTTTTTGTCTTGCTTCACGCTCCTCGCTTATCTGTGTCTTTATGTCTTTCTGCCTTTGGAGGTCGGTTTCACTAGTCTCAGATCTTCTGTGACAAGGATTCGGTGAGCCTGAGTGAATTTCTGTGTTCATAGCCTGCCACGGCTACTGGATTTATAATGCCAAGTCCTCCCATCCTGGGTGGTAGGGCTAGAAGGTCCCTCTCTTCTGGTGTGGGGATGTGGCCATTGGTTAGAGATGGGAGGAATGAATCCCTGATTGCATCCTCCAGTGGTTGTAGCAGCAACTACTATTACTACTACTACTACTGCTACTACTACTACTACTACTACTACTACTACTACTACTACTACTACTACTACTACTACTACCACCACCACCACCACCACCACCACCACCACCACCACCACCACCACCACCACCACCACCACCGGTACAGTTTTTGCTTCATGTAAATTGCGATAAATGTCCTTTCTGAGGTATGAAATATAGTGCAGTTTTCACCATACAGTCTGATTTCCTTTGTATTTTCTCCTTAAACGTCTATTCTAACTAATAATAACTTCTCCACTACACGCCAATTTTATCGTCGTGTTAGTTACTTTATTAGACCGTTCCTAGGTATGAAATTATTGCCCTTATGTAGTAAAACTTAAAATACCACGGTGGATGCTGGGTGTTTTCTCTGGTACCTTGGTATTTATGCTTCCTGAGAGAGAGAGAGAGAGAGAGAGAGAGAGAGAGAGAGAGAGAGAGAGGCGAATGGGGTGTTAGGGGAAGAGGAGGATGGAAGGGAAAAGAGGAACGAGGAAAAGACAGCGGAAGAGGGGAAGAGAGGAGAGGAAGTGGGTACTTAGTTAGACAAAATAACAATCGTCCTGGTGATTTTTGTTGTGGTGTGGTGTGGTGGTGGTGAATGATGTGTTGTGGTGTGATGTGGTGGTAGTCAGTGGTGTGTTGGTGTGTGGCTATGATGTGGTGTGGTGCTGTTAAGAGTTGTGTAGTGTATGGCTGTGGTGCTGGTGTGCTGTGGCGGTGGTGGTGTTAGTGTGGTGGTGGGTGTGATACTAATATGTGGTTGAGGGTGCTGTGGCATAGTGGTGGTGACTGCGATTGTGGTGATGGTAGATTTATTTCTGTACATGTGGCGTTTGGGCTGGTTGTTGCGGTGATGGAAGTGATGATGATAACTAAGGGTATCGTTGTGATGGTGGCCATGGTAAGTGACTGTGATGATGATATGCGGCTGTAATGGTGAAACAACTGTACATTAATTTGCTTAGGATGAGAGTAGTTTCTTGTTACTGTGTGCAGAGGATGATATACGTCCATATTGTGAGAAGCTGTGAGAGTTTAAGAGAGGTTATAAGAAGTTACTTAGGTTTGTGAAGAGTTGTGAGTGTTTGTGTGAGACTGAGAGTTGCCTACTGATGGTGTACACTAAGATGGTGAGAAACGTACATGTCATGAGAAGATGTGTGAGGTTGTGAGAGTTAGTGGGAGTGATGGTGATTGTGGTTATAGAGAAGGTATTACTGGTAGCGGTAGTGCTTCTGATAATGGTTGTGATGTTGATGGTGATTGTGGTAGAGGTAATGGTAGTTGGTAGTGGTACTGGTGGTAGTAATGGTACAGTAGTGATAATGATGGTGAGAATGATAGTGGCTGTGATATTGACAGTGGGGCAGTTTGGTGGTAGGAATAGTGGTGAAGGTGGTGAGTGGTAGTAGTGGTGACAGAGGTAGTGGTAATGGTGGTGGTGATGGTAATAGTGGTGACAGGTAGTGGTAACAGTATTGGTAGTGGTAGTGGTAGGACGAGGTAGGAGAGAAAGTCAAACACAATGCTTCAAGAATTTTATCCCTCATCCCTTACACGGAAAGCAGCGAAAATACTGAAAGCATATTTGACATCCACCCAGACACCCTTCTCCTTTCATATTACAACTTCTGCAATACGAATTTACACACGATTTATGCTATACCCGGGAGAAGCGACGTATTTTTCCCGTATTACATCTGCCATTATTGCTTATTTTTTAGATGTGGGAGAGCCTACAAGAGCGGGTTTGTCCGTCTGTCTCTTGCTAACGATTTCGGACGCGAGGTGCTTCACTCCCGTAGACTTTAGTGAAGACATGCCATACCTCATCCCCCCACATTACACCACACCTTATCCCCCCACACTACACCAAACCTCATCCCCCCACACTACACCAAATCTCATCCCCCCACACTACACCACACTTCATCCCCCACACTACACCAAATCTCATCCCCCCACACTACACCACACTTCATCCCCCCACACTACACCACACCTCATCCCCCCACACTACACCACACCTCATTCCCCCACACTTCACCACACCACACCCCATCACCTTCCCACACTACACCACATCATACCGCACAAAATCACCCTACCACACCACACCACACCATACCACACAAAATCACCCTAACACCACAGCACACCAAGGGGATTAACCGAAGGCCCTGAAGGTCCCTCATTAATACATTTGCACTTATTACACTGCACGAAGAATGGCCGTCAGCAGGTTTTGGAGGACATTAGGTACAGCCATGTCTCGGTTAGTGTTAGTGTTTGTAGAGGCTAATTACACAGCCCCAGGATCGAACCCGTACTAGGCCAACTACCACCTCCAGTCGTTAGACAGTCCCACCACAGCTGCTGGAAGGATGAGGTGTCCAGCAGCTCTTCACCCCTTCAGTCCGTTGATGTATTTGCGTGATTTATTCATGCTATAACCTCCAGGGGATTTTATTCAGCGTAGGGGAGGCGTAGGGAAGTGAAGAGGGTAAGGTAGTATTTAACCTGCCCAGTAAAGCAATCTCTCAAGCGCAGTAAAGCAGTCTGACGGAAGCAAGAAATGAATAAGAATCCTAAATAATCCTCGGGCAGAAGGAACCAAATCCAGATTGTCACGGATTGTAATATTATTCTCTTGGTTTTCATGCCACGTTAGCGAAAAACAGAAGTCAGGGTTACCTAGGTGAATGCTTGAGGTTTCAGTTTTGTGCTTGAGGATTCAGTTCTGTGCTTGAGGATTCAGTTTTGTGCTTGAGGTTTCAGTTTTGTGCATAAGGTTTCAGTTTTATTGGTTTCCAGAAGGTCAGGCGGAACAAGTTTGGGGTTGAGCGTTGTAATACTGGCTGTTGTGTTTGTTGATCACTGCAACATCCGGGATCTGTCTCGTTGAAGTGGCCATTACTAATACCTGACACACACACACACACACACACACACACACACACACACACACACACACACACACACACACACACACACACACACACACACACACACACACACACACACACACACACACACACACACACACACACACACACACACACACACACACACACACACACACACACACACACACACACACACACACACACACACACACACACACACACACACACACACACACACACACACACACACACACACACACACACACACACACACACACACACACACACACACACACACACACACACACACACACACACACACACACACACACACACACACACACAGATAATCTGTGAACACACACACACACACACACACACACACACACACACACACACACACACACACACACACACACACACACACACACACACACACACACACACACACACACACACACACACACACACACACACACACACACACACACACACAGAGAAAATGTTTATATAGGATATCTTCTTGGTTCCCGACAGACAATTCCTCCCCGCTTAGAAGAAACTTATCGAAATAGATGGGTTACCTATAGACTTCAATAACCCCTGCATTACAAAAAACCTCCCCCAGACTATAAAATAATCCGTCTTGAGATTACAGGATTAGAATACAAAAAGACAGTGCAGTGGTACGTGGTTTAGCATTATGAAAGGCAGGACGAAAAATATTGTAGTGTTGTTTAGTGTGTTATACCCGAATTCGTTTTTGTCCTGAGCGAATCGAAAATACCGAATGTCGCGCAAACATGGAGTGAGAGGAAGAGGCAGCCAGGGAAAAAGATGGAGAGAGAAAATTCGCAGATAGGATTGGAATGGAACAGGCTGACAACCAGTATGTCTGAATGGAGAAGGATTTAGGGAGACACAGAGAACTCGGGATGGTGATGATGATGATGATGTGGCGGGGAGTCCTGTGTTAGTATTACATTTTTTTTTCTTTATTTTTAGAGGGAAAAAGTGTGGAATAAGCCGGAATGTTTGAGTCATTAAATTTACCCTATATCTAAGCACACTGAAAAGCATCGCTCATGTCAAATTTCATCATACCACTGGATAATGACGCATCTTTTGTTGGCATAGAGGATTGTCTTGTATTTTGCTCTTAATGTACAGTGCAACGCTAGATGCATACTTGTCAACCATAATTTCAGCCCGTCCCTCTAGCCCTACCTCTGGCTGGAGGGAAGTCGATAGCCAGGATTTTATGCTTAACTTTGACCTCTTGTTTGGTGTTCAGATTGCAGTGAAGAGATTTATTAAACTGCAGGGGGAACGATAGATGTTGACCGTCTTTCTCATGAACTTAAAAAAAAAAACTTCAAACCACCACAACAGGTCTTTGTAAAATGTGAATCCCTGGTTGCATCATCTCTCCAGGCTGGGGTAGGGGTAGAGGGTGGGTTGGTGCTTGGTTTGCGAGTGTACTTCGGTGAGACACACTTTATTGTAGGTGAAAAGGCGTTACGTTTTGTTGTCTGTAGTTTTATTTTTTGGCAGTCTTGAAACTGTGTCAGGCCTGAAGGAAATTGGTTAAAAATTGAGAGAGAGAGAGAGAGAGAGAGAGAGCTGAAGTAATGTTTTCCCAACGAGACCTGTCACCAAAGCCTTTCAGATCGAGTTGTCAGAAAAATTGGATTGCAAACCAGGGAAAGCAGGATTGAGTCAGGATGCTTGGAAAGATTTACGCTGGAGTTTTCTTCTCTTTTCTTCGTTCTTTCTCTTTCTCTTTTTACTTCTCATGCGTCTGCTTCTCCTTCTGCTCCTTATCTTTTCATTATCTGCTTTTCTTCTTCTTCTCTCTTGTTTCCACTGCTCATCTTTTCTTCTTTTCACAACTTTCTTCGTTTCTTTCTTTTGCTTTTTTCTTTATTTTCCCTTGCTTTTTCTTGTCTTCATTTTCTTCTCCGTTCCTGTGTTTTCAGTGGGCTGCGCTTAAAAGGTAAGAGTCACAGCTGGATTGGGAGAAGTAGACAGATACAAGGCTTAGAGGGTGAAGAGGAAAACTGTGTTAGTAGACAGTGGTAGGGTGTAGACTGGGAGGTGGAAGGGACAGATACAGGGAACAGTGATTACAGAAGGCAGTGACAGTAGACGGCAGTGTGTCGAGGTAATAGGAAGGTTAGAAAACTAGGACAGATTCAAGGCAGAGACAGCGAAAGAGAAAATAATGGTATAGACAGGGGGATGGTGAAGTTATAAGAGGAATAGGGGAAGGTTAAGACAAATACAAGGCAAAGACAGTGAAACAGAAGACAGTGGTAGCAGGCAGTACAGGATCAAGTGCCAGAGGGTTAAGAGGAGGGAAGGTAGATAAAAAACAGAGAACGTGAACCATAAACAGTAGACAGTGGTATGGTGTGGGTTTGGTTACTCGACCGTTCTTGATAGGCATTAGCTTGTGGCAGTCAGTGGAGCTCGAACCCATTCCAGGGCGTCCCACCAACATGAGGCTGGTGTCAAACCGACCGAGCCACTGAGCTGCCCTAGTAAGGTTAGCCCCTCATTCTCTCCTCCCCCACCCTCCCCCAACCACCTTCCCTTCCCTTTCCCCTGCCCATTCCTTTTCTTTTTTTTCCCCCCCAACACGACTTACCTCCTTCCCTACCTCTCTCCTGACCCCCTCCGCCCCCGTTTCTCTCACGCATCACTCCCCTCCTCCTAACCCCCCTTTCTCTTTCTTACCCCCCCCCTGTCTAACACCTCTCCCTTTTTCCTATCTTTCCTTCTCTTCTCATGCCCCCTGTCCTCTTCTATCCCCCTCTCCCCTGCTATCCCCCTCTCCCCCACCGTCTCATCTCAGACAATTCTGTGTTCTTCCTAACCCTTCTCCCCTCCTTCACACACCTCTCCCTTTCCCTTTTCCCTCCCCCTCTTTTCCCCTTTCATACCTCTTCCCTTCTCATTCACCCCTCCATACCCCTTCCGCTCTTCTCGTCTCCCCATACTCTTACCCCGCTTTCTACCTTACCCCTTACCCCCCTCATACTCCTTCCCATATTTATGCCTCTTGCTGTTTCTCTTATCTCCATTCCTCCTTCCTCCCCATTTAAACTCCTTCTCGCCTCCCTCTATCTTCCCCATCCACACACCCCTTTCCTCCCAGTTCCCTCTCCCTGGCCCTCCTTCCCCCTTCCTTGCCTCTTCCCCCACCTCTCTACGCCTCGTCACCCCTGACCCCCTCCACTTTGACCCCTCCTCTCCCTGACACCTTCTCCTTTTCTCTCTTTCCTCAATGCCTCCATCTCCTCCTGTTCTGCACCTCGGTAGCCCCTCCATCTCCTCTCCCCTTCTCCTCTCCGACCCCTCTTCCACTTCTCTCCTCCGTTCCTCCATCCCTGACCTTTCCCCCCTCTCTGATTACCTCCTATCTTGTTCCTAACCCTCCCCTCTTCCCTCGCTTTCCTTCTCTGATTGCCTCACTATTTCTCTCCTCCCTCTTCCTTCCCTCTTCGATCCTTCTTATATACTTATTCTTTCTCTCCTCTTCATTCTCTTTTCTCCATTTTTCTGTCTCCCGTTCTTCTCTACTTCCTCCCTTCCCTGTCCCCCCCTTGACCCCTCCTCTTCTTCCTTCCCTCCTGCCTCCTTCATGTCTGTATTTACTTCTTCCCTTCCCCTTCTTTACTGTGTTCCTCCCTCCTCCTCACCCTGACCCTTCCCCTGCCTTTGATTATTCCCCTATACTCTTCTCCCCCACCCTCTCCCCGCTTCCCTCCCCCACCCTCTCCCCACTTCCCTCCCCCACCCTCCGTCTCACTTTAATAACCACCCTTCTCTCCCTTTGACCCTTCCCCCCCCCCCGATAATTACCCCCTCTTTTCCTCCATACTCTCTCCTCCCTGACCCCTCCCTCTCTCTTTCCCCTACTTCGGTTCTTCTTCCTTATCTCTCACACGTCCCCTTCCTTACCTCCCCTTCATTCCTCCAGCTTTGACCCCTCTCTCTTTAAATATTCCCTACACTCTTCCAAGACTCTTCCCCTCTCTCTCCCCGACCCCTCTCCCCGTTCCCCCCTCTCTCTCCCCTACCCCCTCTCTCCCCGGCCCCTGTCCCCCTTCCCCCTCTCTCTCCCCTTCCCCCCTCTCTCTCCCCTTCCCCCCCCTCTCCCCCTTCCCCCACTCTCCCCTCCCTTCCTCCCTCCTTCCTTAACCTTTCCTTTCTGTTTAATACCCCCCTCTCTTCTTCCAAACCCTTCCCTCCTTCCCTCCCTCCCAGATCCCTCCCTCCTTCTCTCCTTCCCTCCCTGCTTCTTCTTTCCTCTCGTCTACTCATTCTCATCCTTCCCCTTTCCTGATTCCTCCCACCTAACCCCCCGTCCTGACCCCTCCCTTCCCTCTCCTTGACCCCTCCCTTCCCTCTCCCTGGCTCTACCCTTCCCTCTCCCTGGCTCTACCTTTCCCTCTCCCTGGCTCTACCCTTCCCTCTCCCTGACCCCTCTCTTCCCTCTCCCTTCCCTCTTCTATTACTCCCTTCCCTCTCCCTGACCCGTCCCATCCGTCTCCCTGACCTCCTCCGTTCCCTGTCCCTGACCCCTCCCTTCCCTCTCCCTTCCCTCTCCCTGATCCCTCCCTTCCCTCTCGCTGATCCTTCCCTTTCCTCTCCCTGACCCCTCCCTTTCCTCTCGCTAACCCGTCTCTTCCCTCTTCCTGACCCCTCCTTTCGCTCCCCCTGACTCCTCCCTTTCCTCTCCCTACCCCTCCCCTCCCCTCCTTTTACTTCTCTTCTCTTCCCTCTCCTTCCTCTTCCTTTCCTTTCCTCTCCTCCCCTTCCTCATCTCCTCATCCCTTCCCTTCCCGTCATTCCTCCCATCCTTCCCCATCTCCCCATTCCTTCCCCTCCTTGCCCCCTACTCCCCTTTGTGCCCTCCCTCCCCCTCCCCCCACCCGAACCTGGCCCCGTGAGTGCCTTTCACCTCGGTGGAGAGGGGTGGTGGGGAGGGGAGGGGGTGTCAGGGGTGAACGGACGGGAGGGAGCTTAAAGCCAGACCATTAGAGGGTTTACTGTCGGTCTGATGGCTTTGTATGGCTGCCCTGGTCTTGCTGCCATTACTTCAGGCATTGCTGAAATTACTACTATTTACCTTACTGCCACTACTACTACGACTACCACTACTACTACTACTATTACGGTACTACTGCAGATGAGGTACCGACTACTATAATCTTTTCGCTGTAACTCGACCTAAAATTGCCATCTCTGAAACGTGAATGTCGAGTTGTAATACCTGAATATGTTGCTAGTCAAGAAGAAGTGCTGTAGAAAGTAGGTATGGCCTTAATATTGTCTTATTCTCTCATTTAGCCACGTGAAAATGAACTGTAAAAAGATGAAAATTTGGATAAACTACTGTTACTACAAATCATTCTTTTGCTCTTATTTTCCCCTTTCCTTCCTGTCCATCATCATCATCATCATCATCATCATCATCATCATCATCATCATCATCATACCTGCCATGAACCTCCTTTTTTTTTTTTTTTTCTAAGCATATTGTGTTTTTAAGCCCAATTCCCATAATTCTAAAAAAATCGGATAAATTTCAGAATCGGGAAAGAAAAAAAATGTAAATCTTCGAGAGTGCCTGTTGAGAATGGACCCCCTCCCCCCTCCAAAAAAAAAAAAAAAGCACAGTATTTCATAGTATTTCAAAGTATTTCATAGTATTTCAAAGTATTTCACGGTATTTCAAAGCTCACTGGAATTCTTGATATTACTTTCTTAACATATACAGTGATCGTTAATACAGTGATGCCTTAAATTCTCAGGAGGTTAATGTTTTCAGTCCGATGACGTATTTTTGACTATTCTTGTTGTCCTTAGATGATTTTATTTCAAGAAGCCTTTATTGAACTGAAGGGGTTAGATTCGGTTCTTATAAATCTCTCTCTCTCTCTCTCTCTCTCCATGACTACATATTGTTCCGGGATCCTGCCTCACGTGAGCATAATTTAAGATGATGATGATGATGATAAAGAAGAAGAAGAAGAGGATGATGATGATGATGATGATTAAGAAGAAGAAGAAGAAAATGATGATGATGATGCTAGTGATGACGATGATGGTGATGATGATGATGATAGGGATATGATGAAAGCCGTCTTTGTAGTGACAGGATTTTTTTTTTTTTTTTTTTTTAAGCTGCAGGTGATCATTGCCATAGAAATCCTTTCACAACGCCAACGACATTTCTGTTTTTACTCCTGCCACTTCCAGACGATTTTTTTTTTTTTCAGTTTCAGAAGAGCCTTGTTGTGAAGGGGCTCAAAGCAGAGACATTTATTAACCTCGTCTTTGCTCTAACATTTTTATTCCTATCATTATCATACGATTTTTCTTATGACTTTGGATAAACGTAAAAATTTGGTGGAAGGAGGAGGAGGAGGAAGAGGAGGAGGAGAAGGAAGATGAAGAGGAGGAGGATGGAAGTGAAGACAAAGTAGAGGGAGGTTGAGAAAAGTGGAACAGAGGTGGAGTGAAAGCAGGGTGGAGAGAAGATAGAGAGGAGAGAAAAGTGGCAAGATGGAGAGAGTGGGAGAAAAGTGGCAAGATGGAGAGAGAGAGAGAGAGAGAGAGAGAGAGAGAGAGAGAGAGAGAGAGAGAGAGACGTTAGGTGGAAAGGAGAAGTGAAGTGGAGAAGGATAGACAGAGGTGGAGAGGGATGTGGAGAAGAGATGGAGGTAAAGAAAGATGTGGAGAAGTTGAGAAGAGGTATGAACAAATTGGATAGTGGAAGACATTACAGAAGAGATTGGGAGGTAGGAAGAAGGTGGAGAGGAAAGGAGAGAAGTATTAGAGAGAGAGAGAGAGAGAGAGATGGAGAGAAGAGGTAAAAAGAAATTGAGGGAGATAGAGTAGAAGAGGGAGGAAGACATTTATGAAAAGATGGATAGGTGGGAAGGAGGGTGGAAAGGAGAGGAAATGAGAGAACATTAGGTGGAGAGAGGTGGAGAGAAGAGGCAGAAACAAAGTGGAAGGAGGTGGAGTGGAGGGTGGAGGGGGTGGAAGAGGGTGGAGGGGATGAGGTGGTGGAGCGGGGTCGGGGTGAATGACTGCCGTGAACCTGGGCTACCTGGCTTTACTACCCCGCCCCCCTCCCCTTCCCCCACCTGGTGAGAGAGAGAGAGAGAGAGAGAGGAGGGTAACGAATTATCTAGCATACATTACAGCCATACAAAATCTTCGGGAAAAAAAGAAACAATATTACCTTATAAAATGTAACTTACAGTACCGGTATTGACGGAGTTGCAGTTCGGTCAGTAATTCCGTTATATTCCTGGGGTTTGGTACTGATGAAACGAGATTCCAGTCCAGTTGTTGGCGAATTTTCCCTCAGCTACCTCCATATCCCACCAAAAGAGGCTGGGTGCGCTGCAGGAGGAGGGCAACTTCAGCCAGCAGTCCACCGGGTTCACTTCTCAAATGAACTTAGGGCCATAACAGCAGCAGCAGCAACAACAACAGCAATGATAATCAGCAAAAAAAATACAAATACTGCTACAACTGCTGCTGCTGCTACAGGATCTCATTAAGTTCTGTTACGGGTTTTAGATGATTGTAGAGAACTTTTGATCACAAGTGCACATTTCATTGAAGCGTCCTGAGTTTGTTTCGGCCTGTCACGGTTTTTATCAAGCTGTATTTGTCATTATCTACGACGTATCTCTTTATTTAGCTGTCTGTGTCCGTCTGTCAGTCTGTCTATGTCATACTCCATCCATCCCTCAGCATGTCTGATTTTCCAGTTATGTCTGTATGTATTCCGTTAATACATGGAATGGGAGAGATCCAGAAACGCACACACGGAAATAGAAAAGCCGGAGACGCATCAACGGAGTGCCCAGTGAAAATGGAAGAATGGGCCACACATCCATTGGCTCGTCATTCAGGCTTCGAATTCCCCAACTTCACCCCACATACCAAGTAAAAAAAAAATAATTAAAAAAAAAAGATTCATAATTGTTAGGATACATGCCAAAATAATTGAAAATATAATAATAAAAAAAAGGAGGGAGAGAACAAACTTTGTCATGTGCAATCGCGGTCGTAAATTTCGTACCACTTCAGAGCAATAAATTAAGAGGCAGTGAGCAGTAACTTTAAAAACACAATACTCTTACCTTTCGGAGTCCTGCAAGCTCTTCGGAATATTATAAGTTTCATTATTTTTCGACTAAATTGTGTACAGGTATTATTGTTCGGAACTGTACATCTCCTGAACTTCATCGTTTCTTTTTGTTCCTCATTTTCCATACGTCGTTTTTGAACACATTTATTTATTTATCATCCATTGCGTTCATGATGTTAAGAGAGATTGGTGGTGAGTGGTGGTGGTGTTTGTACACTGTCAATACCTAGGAATTATGAAGGAAAACGTGGAAGGAATAAATAATAATAATAATAATAATAATAATAATAATAATAATAATAATACCGATGATGATAAAAATATTATTATTATTATTATTATTAGTAGTAGTAGTAGTAGTAATTAAGAAAAATAAAAAAATAACGTCACTAAAGATTGTGATAGAGAGAAGGGTAGTTAATATGGCGGGGTTATCTAAGGTTATCTCAGGCTTCAGGTACGAGGGAAGGTTGGACTGGATTCATGGTGCCGCGGGGGGTTCACACACACACACACACACACACACACACACACACACACACACACACACACACACACACACACACACACACACACACACACACACACACACACACACACACACACACACACACACACACACACACACACACACACACACACACGAATTGAAGAGGTGAGCCATGATTAACACCTTCAGTCAGTACAAGACGCCCGTCCTAACTTGAAGGAAACTGCCGTGGAATTTGCAAGATGTTGAAAAATCCTTTATTGAATTGAAGATTAGAACCACGAGAAATCTGTGCGCTGAATATACGAGGAGTAGTAGTAGTAGTTGTAGTAGTAATGACGATGATAGTGGTGTCGTGATGCTGGTGATGATGGTAGCAGCAGCAGTAGTATTAGTATTAGTAGTAATGGTGGTGATGGTGGTGGTCATAGTAGTAGTAGTAGTAGTTGTTGTTGTTGTTGTTGTTGTTGTTGTTGTTGTCGTTGTCCCGGGTTCATCTGAAACGTGAACCTGGTGAAGTTCGTGCTAGAGTTGCCCTTCTCCGGCAGTCCACCATCCCCCTTTCAGAGATAGGGAGATAGTTGAGGGATGTGTGTGTGTAACCAGGCAGAGGAGCCGCTCGGTCATATCAGTCCCACCACGTGAAGGCGTCCCTCTCCAGTACAGTGGCATCATGTAAAAGAGAATTAATGTCACTATACGGAAAGGATTGTAAAATGTCCTCTTCTACGAACTAACCTCCAATACGGCGGCTTGTTTTATATATTTTTTTTTTATTTCCAGATGATTTTCAGACGGTTTTATTCAGCTTCATATATGCCTCTCAGACTGCGATGTTAGAAGGAGCTTTCGTTAACCCCCTCACTCTTTGGGGGCTCAGTTAAGTTCGGTAAAATCGTCCAGCAGTAGGAAGAATAAGTTGAGAAAAAATTGTCATCGAACTTAAGTGGTGACGAAGCCGGGAAGTGTGCAGAAGACCTGTGTGTGTGTGTGTGTGTGTGTGTGTGTGTGTGTGTGTGAGAGAGAGAGAGAGAGAGAGAGAGAAGTTAGGAAGTATACAAAGACCTATGCTTCGGTCGATGTCCTTTGACCCCGAGAGAGAGAGAGAGAGAGAGAGACATGGGGAAAAAGCGATGTACAGTATAACTGAAACAAATGTATACCCATTGACAACATAAAGGCCATCAAGGCAGATAACCATCGTGGGTTTACGATTTGAGGAGGGAGCTCTGCCGGGGGAGTGGGGGGGAAGAGGGAGGGAATGGGCGGGGGTTTGGAGATAGGGGTTTTGATGAGCAGGGAGGGAGGGAGGAGGAGGAGGAGGGGGTTTGTAGAGAAGACTGAGCGGAGGTGGAAGAGAGTAGAGGTGATCAGAACAAGCAGAGTCTGGATGCTGGATACCTTATAGAATACTGTACTTTAAAACATAACTGCAAGATTTGTGATTGAGGGAGCTCTTAGATCATTGTATCTCTTTACTTTGCAGTGCCTGATGCTACGATGTTTGAGAGTGAATTTACTGTCAGACTCTGCACTTGGTATATACATTGGCATCTTGTGTTCTTGTCAGAGATATTTACAGGTGTAGTCTAATTCTACGCCTGGCCAGAGTGAGACCAAAGAGGGCGCTGACTTTCGTGATTCATATGTGTGATAATTTTCCTTAGTCTGATTGAGTCGCTTTTGACAAGTTTACCTTCATTTACACAATTTTCACTTTTTATTACATTCAACTTAGCCGTTTCAGCCGAGTTGCGTCATTTTTTTTTATTCTTCCTATCTCCAGACGGCTTCATTCACCTTTGAGATAGATTTTCAGACTGGAGGAGTTATGTATAGGCTTCATTAACCCTTGCACCGGAAGATGTCCCCCCCAAAAATTATTCAGTCAGTAGCCACAATAAAATACACATACATCGTCGGATTTACGTGGTTTGTTAATCTCTTCTCGATGTCGGAAACCCTTCAATGCAAAGTCCTGTCCCGAGAGAACTTTCCACCCTCGTTTCAGTGTAATTAACCCCGGATAATTGAGAGTAATCAGCATGGAAGGGAAAAAAGCTAAGCACATCAATTTTGAAGCTGTTGCAACTCATTAGGTCCCCAGATTGTGATGGGAGTGGAGGTCTTAATTATGGTCTTGCGATGCGTAATGGAGGCAGTTGGTGTTTGGAAGTTGGGTGTGGCTGAGAGAGAGAGAGAGAGAGAGAATCACCGTGACGTAAGAGAGGCCCTCATTACCACGCAGCTCCCCCAAATAACCTGAATTAGCACCATCCTGTGAAACAACCCGGCCATGAGTTGTTGCTGAGAGGAAGTGTTGTTGGTAATATGCAGCGTTAAGATGAAATACAGCAGCTTCGGTAATTCCCTAGCACCCTTAAGCTCTGAGTATGAGGCAAGTAAAGTTGTAGATGAATAAAACTGTCTGACATTAGCTGAAATAGAATGTTAGAGTTGTGCTGTGGATGAGAGGGGCGGTGGTGTAAGTATTAATATTCTCAGTCACCTTGGATTCGCTCAGCTTGAAAAAAATCGTCTGACGCTTAGATAGAATGCTAGAGTTGCCCCGAACCTGTTAAGACCAAATTATAACCGTCCATAACCTTCGCAAGTTAGTTGTGAGAATAAGCACCTTAAGATCGGCATAAGGGAGCTACCATAATTTAATAAGGACTGTCGTAAAAATATGATGTATTTTCTGTTACTGTCTATATTGTCTGTTGCGAATAAAAAATATTACCGCATTCAATTAACACTTCGAGCTGGAGAGAGAGCTTTCACTACTCCGTTAACCACAAGATGTCTGGGCTCACCCGATTTAAATCCTCTGCAGGTACGAATAATGTATTAAATATAGACATCATCGCAATGAAAGGGTTACTAATTGGCACGGCAGGAGTAATAATCATCAATGCAGTAATATTAGTAGCGGAGAGATGGAAACCATAGGAGTGGATCAAAATAACTTATTAATGTTTGTTTAGGAAATACATAAATATAGAGCCGAAAGAAAGGCTCATGTTTCTGTTAGTGATAATGATAAGTATTTTTTTTAATGAAATTACTGATAATGTTAGGGAAGCATGTCAAGAATGAATGTAATGATGAACGAGGAGTGAGAAACATAGTGAATGAGTAAGTCTAACAGATGATACATTCATTTTTGTTCCCACTCCTCAGTCATGCTCACTCAGTTTGTAGTAAATGATATGAATGATATTGATAATAGTGATTATTATTATTATGATGATGATTGAAATGATAATGATGGTGGTACAGATGATGGTGATGATGATGATGATGACGGTGGTGGTGATGACGGTGGTGGTGGTGGTGGTTCAGATGATGATTATAATGATGACTGATGTTCATTTTTCGGATAGATACTCAAGATCTCCCCACTTAATCCCTTTCAACAGAGTCAAATCAGCCTGCCATTACTTGACGTAATATACTGTACAAGACTCGCATTTCCCTGCAGTAACGCTAATTGTGATGATTTTAACTCTCTTAGCACCTGTTGGAATATCTAGCCTAAAAAAAGCAAAAGGGAAAAAAAGAGAATAAAAGAAATAAGAAGTTTGTGATCCCTAATGTAATGCAAAGTTCCCGTTAACATCCAAAGGGTTATTTTTTCTGCCCTCAAACAAACAAGCAATCAGAACCTTCACAGTCAATCACAGTGACGTAAATACAATAACGTAATCAATCACAGTGACGTAACTACAATAACGTAATCAATCACAGTGACGTAACTACAGTAACGTAACTGCAATCACTGCCCAATGACTGCTAGTGATTGGTGGTGACTGGAGTTGGTAAAGGTGATGTCAAGCTGTGGTATGATCATTTGTAACAATTTTAGTTTGGCTTGTGTTCTCCCCCTCCCCCTCCTCACGATTCTCTCTCTCTCTCTCTCTCTCTCTCTCTCTCTCTCTCTGGTGAATAAAATCGTCTGGAGTTCCCAAGAGAGAGACGAAGTGATTTTTTCTTTCCTTTTTCGGCCACCTTAGATGAACTTTGGGACTCGGGGTCTGGCGGTAGATAGATAGAAAGTTGACGGAGATAGATAGATACAGGGTTGACGAAAGGTAGATAATTAGAGGGTTGACAAATGATAGATAGATAGGATAGTTAGTTGGTGGTAATTGTGGTAGTCGTTGTTGTTGGTGGTGGTGGTGGAGAAACAGTTCAGTGATTTGAGGTCAGTGTTGGTGTCACGATTTGCCATACAACCATCATGCCTCTCTCTCTCTCTCTCTCTCTCTCTCTCTCTCTCTCTCTCTCTCTCTCTCTCTCTCTCTCTCTCTCTCTCTCTCTCTCTCTCTCTCAAGGTGACAACAGACGTATTGTCCTAGTTACGGATTATTTACAACGAGTATAACACATAAATCGAACGCAGTGGCCTCCAGGTATGACAGGTAAACAAAGAGTATGACGTCATTCCAAGCACAGTGACGTCATTAGGGCCAGAGCTCAATGTCAGTCATTCGCTTTCCCCTGTGTACTGTTAGGTTGTGCGTGTAAATGTGTGTGTGTGTGTGTGTGTGTGTGTGTGTGTGTGTGTGTGTGTGAGAGAGAGAGAGAGAGAGAGAGAGAGAGAGAGAGAGAGAGAGAGAGAGAGAGAGAGAGAGAGAGCAGAGGCAACGACAGTAGAAGAAAGAGAAGGGAAAAGACTGAGAGGGATGGAACAGGAATGAAGGGATCGGGAAGGGAATGAGGGGCGATGGAATGAGTATGGGAATTTTTGACTATAAAGGCACTTCCTCTGCTGGTGTACTGTCTATCACTCGAGAAAGAAACAATTGTGGAACAGGACGGGAGGGTCAGAAATGCAGTCGATCAAAATATTAAGAGGAGTCACGAGTATGACAAGAAGTATTAGACTATTTTTTCCCCACGTTCTTATTTTTTTTTTTTTTCAACTGTTTCGCCTTTTCCTATGTACACAGCCTTTTTGAACCCAATAATAATAATAATAAAAAGGTTAAATTATGATACTCGTACGTTGTTGTGTCCCGGCGATGTGAATTTTCTCTTCCATTTTCCATTTGTCATTTTTACATATTTTCACCGTGACCCAGTTTTCAATGGACAAATGCCAGTGGGGATTTTACGGGACACGGTATGCTCCAAATATGACCTCGGGATCGAACCTGACACTGACTGATCACCACCTCTATACTGCATTTCCTCTGTCTTAGCCAAAAATTCTCTCTCCATCTTGAATCCTGAGTTGTTACAATAATGTAGATTAACAGTGCAGTATGATGTTAGTCACGAACAAGTGCAGTGGGAAGGAGGTAGGGTCGTAGCTTTGTCTTTCTTCCCCTGAGCTACGTGAAATAAGCTGCAAAATGGCGAAAATTTGGGTCAGGTTGCTTTGAAAAGACTATCGTCATGGTCGTCAGCCAATATACAACCACAGCAGTACAGTGGGTTGTATTGTGATTTTGTAGATGTCGTAACACCCCTTCCTTAGCGATTTATTTTGAACGTCATACTTCGGCTGTCTCTTGTATGTAATTAATATGAAGCATGTCGATATTATAACGATATAACCCAAAAAAGAATGTTCGAGTATATAATAAATCAATGAGGAGGAGGCATTACGAAGCCTCATGTCCAACTTATAGAGTAAGGATGCTGCCTGACACGTTTTCCTAAGCGACTTATTTTGCGTATTACATCTAACTCTCCATCTCTGTGTTATATAAATCGTTCATATATCACCGTATTCTGCATGGGTAACATACAAAAGGATATTAACCAGCCATATCCAAAAGTAAGTCGTTAAGGAAGAGGTGCTAGGGAACTTCCTTTACTGTCAAAAATACGGATCATCATCTGTCTGGAGGTGGGTGTCCAGGAGCATGGCGTATAGGTTGGCGTTGTATAGGCTGGCGTTGTGTAGGCTGGCGTTGTATAGGCTGGCGTTGTATAAGCTGGCATTGCATAGGCTGGCGTTATATAGGCTGGAATTGCATAGGCTGGCGTTGTATAGGCTGGCATTGCATAGGCTGGCGTTGTATAGGCTGGAATTGCATAGGCTGGCGTTGTATAGGCTGGCGTTGTATAGGCTGGCATTGCATAGGCTGGCGTTGTATAGGCTGGCGTTGTGTAGGCTCCGTAATATGTATAAACCGAAAATGCAAAATATTTATTCCATTCCTAGCCGGTAAGAAAAATACGAATAAATCAAAACTTTTCAGAGGTAAATTAAACCTGACATCATTAGAGTCTGACTTCACTGTAAAATAATACCACAGAGTCTGACTTCACTCCGAAAAACACCACAAGCATCAGTGCCCTTTAATATACGCAATATTGCAAAACAGTATTGGGTG
>NC_137056.1:7675753-7788253 GCF_032717465.1 Coenobita brevimanus | reverse complement strand
GCCATGAGAGAGAGAGAGAGAGGATGGGGCTGAAAGAAAAACTGGGAACGGGAATGAGATAGAAATAGAGACTGACGTAAGCTAATATTGAGAGAGAGAGAGAGAGAGAGAGAGAGAGAGAGAGAGATTTAGTGCCTTTGCTGAGAAATAGCGTACTGTTCCAAAAACACAATGAACCATTAACCCCATCAGCCCGAGGACGTCCTTTTTTACATTTTTATTCCAACTGACGTCAGACGATTTATTTATTTATTTATTAGCTTTTGAAGGACCTCTATTAGTGAAGAGGTTAGTGAAGGGCTAGATCTAAACCCCCAAGTTTGAAAAGTGTTTCCTAACCTTAAGTAAATGAATAAGTAAAAATAAAATAAAATCGGCCATAGGTAGCTAGAATGAACCCAAATAATAATCTATCTATCTATCTATCTATAGCCCGACGCCCTAATCCCGCAAAGGGTGGCCGCAGACAAAACGCCTCCAAGTCACTCTGTCACCCACCATTTGACTCCCCTCCCCCCAACTCACCCCCCCTCCCTCATAAATAATAATAATAATAATAATAAAAATAATAATAAATAATATCTTTGGGCTTAATGGGTTAAAACGGGATGCATTATAACCTACTGTTTCGAAATTTCTCACAGTTATATACGAAACCAGGTTATGTATTGGATATTGGCGATAGATAGATTGTCTTCATATAGCCTAATGAACCACGAAACCAATGACTGAACAGTGTTGAATGGTTTTGTTCCTGCCATAACTTTATTTGCATTATTAGTACTAATAACTGCTGAATAGGTTTATTGTTGTCATAAGTAGTTTTATTGGTATTTTTTATCATTTCATACGCATTATGCATAAATTACTATTATTGTTACTAATGATCGTACACTAATTTAAAATCAGGTTTAGTTACAGTTTAGAAAGTTGTTATGCAGCCACACTAACTGCGGTAAGGGAAGCATAAATGATTTTTTTTCTTTCTCCATGAAATTTGCTAATTTGTGTACAAGATATTGCGCTTAAATTTAAATCTGGTTCTCCCTGTGAGCCCTCAGGGGAAAAAAAAAAAAAAAAGAGGTCTTAAGCAATTTCAAAAACAATTTCGTGTATTATTATAAGACGCTGTGGCTTATATTACAGTAGAATATTGTAACACAGGAGGACAAGGATGAAGGCAGTCTTTGTAATATAGTTCTTTTGTTCTTACTGTACTGAGTAAGTGGAAGCTTACTATATCAGCTGGTAATTTTTGCGTTCGCTTTGAGGTTACAGGTGTATGAGAGCAATGGTTGGCTTATTGTGATGATTATGATGATGATGATGATGATGATGAGGAGGAGGAGGAGGTGGTGGTGGTGATGGTGAAAAGTGATGATTGCGAGAATAATGACCGGTGATGATGATGACGATGATGATTGAAGCAGAACATGATGACCAAGCTGATGATGATAATGATGATGTTGCTAGTGATGATGTACTGTATATTTCAGGTGAGTGAGACAAGGACAGCCAGGTGATGGTGTGGGGTCAGGTAAGGTGCATCCAGCTTGTTTCCGCAGGGTGGGGTCAAAGGTCAGCCAGAGTCTCGTGTTGTTGTTTTGTAACATGTCTTTGGGCTGTTATTTTTGCCATCTTAAAGGCTGTCAGTCCAGTGGCTCTCATTTTTTTTTTTTTTTTTTTTTTTTGCGCTGTCTTCGTACAATTTTATGATGCTTGGAAGGGTTTTCAAAGTGAGGGAGTTTATTTGTCGATCAATCCTTCCGTCCGTCTGTCTCTGTGTCTATATCTTTCTCTCTCTGTCTCTCTGTCTATCTAATGTATGGTGTCTCATGATAAGAATATATTACTGTATTACATAATATTTTTTTAGATTACTCTCAAAAGGTACCGGTTGCAGTGGTACAGATTTTTTTTTTTTCGTAATATTCGCTTGCCGTATTCGTTTTTCCGGGGGGGGGGGGAACGTTACTGTCTCTCCTAAACACGATACGATATAAAAGGATTGTTCCGGTTCTTGTTTTATTATTTTAGATCAGGTTTGTCGTTACCATTTCTGCCACAAAATTGGATTACTTATTTAAACCATTTCATTTAATAGTTGTGCCGCGTTTTTTCTAATGATAGAGCAATACAAGAATTATCTCTTTATTATCATATCTCTTCTTGTTTCCCTCATGATGCCTGTAGCTGTATTGCAGAAAAAAACTCCAGATGTAGATTCTTTTTCCAGTATTTAGTTACATTTATTTTTTATGGTCCCTTCCTTGGTGTAGTTATGCTTCAGAGGGATTGACTCCATTAGTTAATATTACTGTGTAGTATTTATTTCAGAACAGTTTTTCTCATAAGTAGTTAAAATATAAACCAGCTTTTCGTTTTACATTCACCAATACCTTTTTAGTCATCTTTTTTTATAGATAATAATTATTTATATTTCTCGCCGTCACGGATATCGTTTTTGAATATTTCCGGATATAATTTTGATACAGAAGGCCACCTGATTGTTACTATATCATTACTGTTTCATATCTGCGTTATCGGTATGATTCTTTCTCTCTCTCTCTCTCTCTGTCTCATTCTGCAGCGTTGTATTCAATGGCCTTCGCAACACTGAACACTTAGTGGGGTATGTGCGCTGAAAAAGTTAGTTCCGGTGATTAATGGTAGCAGAGGTGATGCGTAAAAGCTTTGACACACACACACACACACACACACACACACACACACACACACACACACACACACACACACACTATCGCTCTGTCTGTCCATCCATCTGTCTGTCTCCCCACGCACACATTTGTTCCGTCCATATTCATACCTAAAGAGGATCCAAGTCAGGCCTTGACAGTTGTACTTGTATTATCATAACACAATTTCAGTTCGCATCATTCTTCCAGGTCGAAAATTTACAATACTAATTAACACACATATGACGAACTGTATTATTTGTATGGGTTCTTTAAAAAAAATATTAACCCCTTTAGTCTGACGGCGTTTTTTTTATTTTTTTGTTCAATTTACCAGCCAGTGACCTACCTGAATATAATTTGATTCAGCATGAGAAGCACTAATGTTTGTGAAGGGGAGAACAGGGTCATATTTAACCCCTAGTAGCAAAAGTCTCCCTTGAGCCAAATAAAATCGTCTGGAGATAACAAATAAAAAACGACATGCTGGGAAGGAAGGGAAGTATGTCTTAGTTTTTATTTATTTTTTTTTAGTTGAATCAAAGAAATGTGTTAACGAGGTTGGCAAGGAATTTCGATGCCGCATGATTCTTTGAAGGTGTGGACGTAAATTTATCTTAATCTGATGCGGTGTCATTTTTGGTACATTAAAAGCAGTCCCGTGAACGTGTTAACCTTTATTTTTTGATATACTGTATGTTCCTGCTATTCTGAGATGATGTAATTGAACTTTAATACGAGACGATGATGTCTTTTCAGTTTAGTTCTTACTGCCGTTGAACGAATTTGGTCAGCTTATAGGAGAAACACCTCGTAGTGAAGGGAGTCACCGGACACATAATTCTTAACCAGTCATTACAAGAGAAATTCCGTAAATTAGTTAAACCAAGTCACTACGCACTCCTTAGTAGAGAAGGAATCAGTGAAGGTTATATCCATCCCCTGTAGTTCATGTTGCTGATCGAGTTACTCTTCCGTTACACTTCCATATCCTTTTTTTTTTTTTTTTTTTTTTTTTTTTCGCTGAAGAAAACTGTGTCCCTGTTTAAAAGGATATACAAGAAGTTATTAATGTGTAATATGCAGAATATACCCCAAAGGAAAAGTGATACAAAGCCTCCCATGCCACCAAGAATACGGCTCCAAGAATTTGAGAGATTGTTCAAGATGTCGGGGGATCACACAAATTTTAGACTTGGGTGTGGGGAAGGGGATCATAGTAATAGCATGATTAGGTCTGAAGCCCCAAGAACAAATTAATATTCTCTTGTATCACTGGATAGGTGATGGGAAGGGGTGACCTACATCCACTCCCAAGATTGTGTGCTTTTCGTTGACACGTCATTTTTTTTCCGTGTAAAACAGGAAGCCATTTAAAACGTTGGTAGGTAATCGTATAGTCAAGGAGTGGACGCCTGATAATCCAGTGGGTTAAGGTGTTGCAGCCGGATATAGCCCATCCGATGATTGGTGGGGGTTTATTCTGCACATAATGCCACTCAAGGAAATAACTGGTGAGGAAACAACTTGAGTGAGTTACACAGCCCTGGGTCGCTACGCCTGTAATGAGACAGTAAAGGGTTACGTAGTAGTGTAGATTTTAATGTCGAAATTGTTTATATACCTACCGTACAACACAAAAGACATTAAAGCTACATACAAACATTAACCTTATAATATAATACCAGACTGCTTTGCATTAAAATAAAGAAGTAAAATTTAAACAAGCCATAACTACAGAGGAACGAAACTGGTGACGGAAATGTGAGGGAGCCTCCTATGCCCACGAGACTACACCTTCATATGACAACCTTATGGTGTTGGCATCACTTCTATAATTCAAGAGAGAATATTAACATGATAAAATAGAGATAAACGCCAAAGCAATGACATCCAGGCATTTCTATCCCCACTCAGTAACGAACCGTCTTTCCACTTAACACAATCTTACCTTCTATCATCGCCTCGTTCTCGGTCTTCTTCTCTTTCTCCTGCCAAGAACCTCACACACCTACAAAGGAATATTAACGACGCATATATACTGTAGCTATAAACGGGTGAGAAGGGGGTGTCAGGGAAACTCTTAAGTCCACGAGAATACGACTGAATACGACTGACTGTGTTTTCCCCTGATACAACCCCCCTTATCCTAATACACTCTTTCTCCTAATACTGTCTTCTTCCTAATACTACCTCTCCTGCTAATAATGCTAAATATAATCCCCTTCATAATACTACCTCCCGTCCTACTACCCCCCCCCTGTTACTCCCCCAGTACTCTCCCTCTCCATACTCCCCCCCCCCAAACACACACAATAGGTCAGAGGCATCCCGCTAAAGGGTCGGGTGCATTCGGGTCGGGTCGGGTCGGTTGGGTTCAGTCAAGGCTTACTGGGTTTCACTTCGAGAGAGAGAGAGAGAGAGAGAGAGAGAGGGTAATAAAAAAGTCAATATGGAAGAGTGCTAGCAAATCCACCATGAAATCTTAGTGTAAATATGAAGTGTAGACATCAGTTAATGCATATGAGAGAGAGAGAGAGAGAGAGAGAGAGAGAGAGAGAGAGATGTGTACTCAGTGTTACGAAACCTTAACGCGAGAGTGATTACGATGTGTGTGTACACCCTCCTCCGGCCGTGGGGTTGTCGACCTCACACCTCGTTAGGTTAAGTTAGTATAAGTTACACGTGGTTATGTGTGGTTTGTTTTTGTTAGGTAAGGATAGAGTAGGGGAGGGAACGGTAGGTTAGGTTAAGTTAATAGAAGTTATATTAAGCTTGGATATGTCTGAATTATGTGTTGGTATGTTAGGGTAGTCTAGGGGAGGGGAGGTTAGGTTAGGTTAGGTTAGGATGCATTAGGGTAGATTAGATTAGGTTGGTGTCTCTCTCTTCATGTATGACTTGTGACTGTCCCTATGAAGTACACTGCAGAATGGGATCTTTTCCTGGGAAGAAGAGTGAAAGCTGGAATTAACCCTTCCCCCATGCTGGCGAAGTACGAATGAGAAAGGTGTATCTTTGGTGAGAGGAGTGTATGTGAAACCAAAAATGTAATGGTTTTGTGTGTGTGTGTGTGTGTGTGTGTGTGTGTGTGTGTGTGTGTGTGTGTGTGTGTGTGTCAGAATGTGTATATGTCTCAGCTCAAATCGGCAGGGTGCAGGCATATGAAAGGACATACTACCGACACCAACCACTGATGCCCACCACGTTTTGGATTTCGAACTTAAGAAATATCGTGAGTCGAGCGCGTTACCCACTGAACCACCGTGGCTCTCAGATTAGGGTATGTTGTGTTAAATTACCCTTGATTTGGATAGGCTAGGTTAAGTTACTCCTAGATTGATGGGGCTATGTTAGAGTTGGTTAGAGTAGGTTACATTTAGTTAGGATAGGTTAGGTTAGTATGTGAAAGGGTATGCTATCTAGGTTTGTGTTATATGGTTGGGCTAGGCTAAGTTTTGTAGTGGAGCGTTAGGTTAGAGGAAATTAATTGTAGTTATTATTATCATCATCATCATCATCATCATCATCATTATCATCATCATCGCCCTGTCCCCTCTTCCGACGTATTGATGGGGTGAGTTAGGAATAAGAAACAATGAAAAAGAAGCTTAAACGTAAGAGAAATGGCCTACACAGTCATTCACACACCCCTCAAGCCCTCGGAATCCTGGCTCCACCTGACAGGAGTAACCATCTGCATGTATATCCAGTATGTGTTATGAACAGCTGGTAAAATGTTGCTAAGAATACAGGGTGGTCCATAGATAACGCTCCCCTTCCACTCCGCTTGTTTACTCTTGTGTTGTGGAGACGGCTTAACGTTATCAGTGTCTGTCCTGCATCACTTATTCATTTCCCACTCCCACTGCCATACCTACGCCCACACCAGCAGACTGACCCATCCCCATAACATACAAGTAAATTTTCAGTGGAGCGCTATTCACGGACCACTCTTTATATTTGTGGGTAAAAAAAAAAAAAAAAAGTAAATGAACAAAAATCGTACTTCATTCATAGCTTAAAAAAAAAAAATCCGGCCGATCATCGTTATCACCACTCGTCCCCATCCATAGGGAACAATGCACCTTTGAACTACCACTACTGCTACTAATTGCACCTTTCAACCACCACTACTACTACTACTAATTGCACCATGGATAACCATTGGATGGCTTTGCGGCAGTGAATGTAGAAATAACTCTCTCTCTCTCTCTCTCTCTCTCTCTCTCTCTCACAGGAGGAGTTAATATATGGTCATTAATCCCTTCAATATGAAGGTAGCAGGAATAAACTTAGACGCTGTCGTGGTTATGGATTTACTACTACTACTACTACTCTAGGGGCTACCGTTCCTAACTTAAGCAAAATTTTTCTTGATACACTAAGAATGTACTAAAATAATAAGTCACCTTAGCACAGACATAGATATTGCTTGTGTGTGTGTGTGTGTGTGTGTGTGTGTGTGTGTGTGTGTGTGTGTGTTTTGTGAGATGACATCCTTCAGGCACACGGACAAAAACACGCACCCGTGAGAATGTACACACCCACACACAAGAAAAATCTCGTACAAGAAGGAACACATACATACACACGCACAGGCGAGAAAAAAGCTCATACAAGAAAACACAAACACATACATGCACGCACATACACATACACATGCACGCACGCACAGATATATACACACACACTACACTACACAACGTTTGCGCTACACTTCTACACAACACACACACACACACACACACACACACACACACACACACACACACACACACACCATTCACTTTCTCTTACAGTCGTGTGTGTGTTGGAGGGGCAAGGAGGAGGGGAGGGATGAAGTGGAAATGGGGGGAAGGGGGAGAGCGGCAGGAGGAAAGGGGTGAGAGAAGAGATGAACAGAAGATAATATGGATGACAGAATTAACCCCATCAAACCTAGGACGTATTTTTATATTTATTCTCTGCTCCACCCATTTATTTATTTATTTATTTACATATTTATTTTTGAGGAGACCCTTCATAGTGGAGGAGGTTAATGGAGGTCATATATAACCCCTCCATTGCGAGAGATTTCCCCCAAATTAATTAAAATCGTGTGAAGAAAGCAAGAATCAAATTTTAGATGCGATGATGGTGAGAATGAGAGACTAACTAGGAGAGATCATGTGAGTGCGGTGGAGGGAGAGGGTGAGACCAAGGATGAGATGGAGGGATGGGGTGGAGAGGTAAGAGGGGGGGGGTGGAGAGAGTGCAGCCTTATGTCGTTAATCCTGCCACCCCTTGCGGGATTAAGTTGTTTGGCAGTAGATTAGAGGGTAGTGAAGAAATTAAACACGAACTACAAGCTACCTTCCCTGAGGTGAATAAAATCGTCTGGAAGCGGCAGGAAGAGATACAAAAAAACGTACTGCATTTATTAACCCTTTCAGTTCGATGTAGGCTTTATTAAATCTATTCACTCTACCACCAGACGATTTTATTCAGCTAGTAAAGGACGATTTGGGCTGAAGGGGTTGATGGAGGTAGTTTTCAGATCCCCGCATGAGTGAAAAATAGATGCCGTCATCGTAGGGAAGGGGCTGTGGAGAGACTAACATCCGGGATTTAGGCTCTGACTAGATAGGTAGATAGATAAATAGATAGATAGATATATAGACAGACAGATATAGATGGATAGATAGATAGGCAAACATAGACAGATAGACTAACAAGCGGATAGATAGATAGGTAGACATGCAAGGAGATAGATGGACAGATAGACAGATGAATACTAATCCTTTTACTATAATCGTCTTTCATAATCTGAAGAAAATCGTTTGGCGGTTACACTAACAAAATCGAACGCACCATCGTACTGAAAGGGTTAATAGTGTCAGTTTTCACCCCTTCACTACGACTAACCTCTCAAAAACTGAATAAAAATAATGAAATAAAAAGACATTCGTTATGAAGGTAAGAAGAAAGTGTGGGAATATAATAAAAAAAATATTGATGGAGAGGAAATTGAAAAATGATAAAAAAAAAAAAAAGCAAGAGAAAAAAAGGCAGTAGATGAAAGAATGGAAATGATAAATGAATAAAATAGCCGAAGGAAAAGGTTAGAAGAAGATTGAAGAACGCACGAAAAAGGAAAAATAAAGACAGTGAAAGGGAATGAGGAAGAGAAATTAATATAAGATAGGAAAGTGAGAAAATGGGAATCGTAAAAGGAAAGAGGAAAGATAAAGACGTAGGTAAGGGAGTAGGAAATGAGATAAGGAGAGGAAGACAAGGAGATAACACTGATAAGGTGAAAGTAGTTATCCCTTCAGCACGAGGACGTTATTAGTATATTCTTATCATCTGCGGACGATTTTATTAAGCATAGTTGAGATTTCGAGATTTATAGCATTAATTAACCCCTTACCTGCTAGGGTATGCTGAGGTGAATAAATAGAGAGAGAGAGAGAGAGAGAGAAGAATGTATGAAAAGAAAAGAGAGAAAGTTTGAATCATGGTAATTTATTGTCACACTTCGTCCGCGTGGGTTCTTGCTCCCCCCCCCGTGTGTGTGTGTGTGTGTGTGTGTGTGTGTGTGTGTGTGTGTGTGTACCAGGGCGCGTTCGCCTTCCTGCTTAATTCTTTGCTTCCTTGTTTGTCTGCCTTCCTCTGCCTCACTTACTGCCTTCTACTTCTTTTCCTTCCATCTTTTTCTCTGTCTTCCTCTTCCTGTCTTTATGCTTCACTGCCTAACATACGATATATTGTCAACTTTTTTTTTTACATCATCAATTTTTGCTTTACGATCGCTTATGTATTTATCTTATCGCTTTCCGCCCTTTCTGCATCTTTGCATTTCTCCTCAGCTTTCTTGTTTTTGCGATGATGATGATGATGATGACTAATAGTGGTAGTAGTAGTAGTTGTAGTAGTAGTAGTAGTGGTGGTGGTGGTATTTTTTTTTCGTGTCCTGCCTTCCTTCTTACCACATTTCTCTCTTACGAGGTCTCTCTGCCTTCCTCACTGAGTCACTGTGCCCTTCCTCTTATATCCCGGTGCTTCTTTGTCATATCTTTGACGTCTTGCCTTTTTATCATATATTGTTCACTTATAAATTCTCTCTGTCCATCCATCCATCCATTCATTCATTCATTCATTCATTCATCCATCCATCCATCCATCCATCCATCCATCCATCCATCCATCCACCCTTCCTTCCTTCCTTCCTTCCTTCCTTCCCCTCCTTCATTCATTCATTCATTCATTCCATCCTTCCTTCTTACCAACTTGCTTCTTGTTTCCATGCCTTCCTGCATTTGAATAAGCTCTTCTTTGCCTTTATTTCTGTGCTTCATTTCCGTCTCTTTGCGTTGTTGCTGTATTATTGTATGCTTCTCCCTCCTCCCATTCTTCGCCTTACCTTCCTTTCTAGTTTTTTTTTTTTTTGCTTTTTTGTTTTCTCGCCACCAAGCTTTATATCTTTTTTTTTTTTTATTATTATCTTGAACTTTAACATTTTTCCAGTACTGCTTTTCACTTATCCATCTATTTTTTTTCTCTCATTGTATTACTTCTTAGGTTCCTTTCTTTTCTCTGCTTCTTCTGCCTAATCTGTTTTTGCTCATGTTTCTGTATCTTCCCTTTTCATTGACTGTTGGCATTTTTATTGTACTATTGCTCACAAATCTAGCCTGCCTCTCTCTCTCTCTCTCTCTCTCTCTCTCTCTCTCTCTCTCTCTCTCTCTCTCTCCCCTTCTTATTTCTTTACTTCCCTGTTTCTTTGCATTGCTCCGTCCATTTCTCTCTGCCAAACCTCTTCTGTACCTTTTCTGTATTTTTGTTCATCCTAAACGTCTTGTATTTTTCCGTAGTGTTGTATTCTGTATTTATATTACTACTTGCTGTCATATCTTTCATCATTCCTTCATTCTTGCCTGGCTCTTTTTTTTTATTTCATTTTCATTCTTTTTCCTTTTTTATATCATTCTGGCTTTCCTCCATTCCTGTTTTCATGTTCTCTCTCTCTCTCTCTCTCTCTCCTTTTCCCATTTTCATTCGTCTTTTTCGTTATCTTTCTTTCTTTTTTTCATTTCTTTTAATCTGGCTTTCTTCCCTTCATATTTTTTTGTCATTTCTATCTGTATATGTTTTCCTTTTTTTCAGTCTTACTTAATTTCCTTCATTCTTCCTGTCTTCCTGTCTGATTTTAAGGTTTTATATATATATATATATATATATATATATATATATATATATATATATATATATATATATATATATATATATATGTATACACACACACACACACACACATATATATATATATATATATATATATATATATATATATATTCCTTTCTTCTCTCCATCCTTCTTCCTCTCTCTCCTTCGTCTTTGTCATTTACGGGTTTTTCTTTCTGTTAAGCTCTTCTCCCCCGTACATCTTGGGCGTCATGCATCGTTGCCTTAATGCTGTTTAAATATTTCTCCATCCCCTCTACCTCAAACTGCCCGATTGCTTTGCGTCGTTCATTTTCTTCTTAAATACTCAGCTATTGATATTATCTGTACCTATTTAATTCCTGTATCACTTCCTTGCTCACTTAATCCTTTCAATATAATGACGTGTTGCTGGCGAGGGATGCCTTCACGTGATGGTACTGTTATGACCGGACGGTGGATCTGCCTGGCCGTACAAACTTCGCTCATCTCCCTGTCCCTTGAAATGGAGGAAGGTGGACAGCAGATTGACAACTTCAGCTTACAGTCCACCGGGTGCACGTTTCAGATGAACGTGCTGTTACAACGACAGCACCTACTATAACTGCTACACGGACGCAACTTTCAATTTGTTCTCGTTGCTTCCAGATTATTTTATATATTATGTGTCTTGACCTTCAGGGACATAAGGTTCCCCAGAGTTTTTGAATCGTATTGAATGGTATATATATATATATATATATATATATATATATATATATATATATATATATATATATATATATATATATATTCTAAACAAAAGTGCAGTGTCCCTGTGTTATTAACTCTGTGCATGGCACATGGCCGTCACCCGGACTGGTTCCCAATGCCCTCTAAGTCAACAAAGAGGCTACTTAAAGAGAAAATAAATGGACTTAAAAAGCTAACGCACATTGGTAACATATGTCTTTTGTTCCCATCGATCTCTCTGTCATTCAGAGAGAGAATTGAACCCTTCAGCACGATGACGTATGGTTTATTCTGGCCCATTTTATTCACCTTAGGGAAGACCTTTCGTAGTGAAGGGGTTGTGCTGTCCCTCCTCTCTGCTGGGAGTGATGTAAACGTGCCAAGATTTACTTAGCAAATACTTAGGTCATGAGTTTTTTTTTTTTTCCTCACTACGGTGACGTATTATAATTATCTTTTAAATACTGTCAGACGATTTTATTCAGTGTATTAACGCTTCTCAAATTGTACAGGTTATATATGGAAATTCTTTGATCCTTTCACTACTGCGCTTCTTCCATGAACTTAAATGAAATCGTCTTTGAGTTATATAAAGAAAAATATGATAATAATACGTCTTCAATGTAAAGGGTTGAAACGTCCCAAGATTTACTCAACAAATACTTAGGCCATGAGAGAGTAGTAGTTTTTCTCTTTGGCCTTAATGTAATGTATTATAACGTAACTATTACAGGCTGGCTTAATTACATTACGGAATACGGAGGAATGTCATCACGCAACTTTCACCGGTAAAGATTAAACAGTTGGGTAATGGGGTAAAAACTGCGGACAGGATAGTGTGATTTTAACTCCTCAATTTCCATGTATTTCGTATTTTTATTTTTGCTACTTCCAGACGATTTTTATGGAACGATTTTATTTAACTTGTGTGATTTTAGCCCTTCAGTTCCATGACGTGTTTTGCTTTATTCCTGCTACTTCCAGACGATTTTATTCAACGATTTTATTTAACTTTGGTGTGATTTTAACCTCCTTTGTTCCATGACGTGTTTTCTGTTTAAATCCTGCTACTTCCAGACGATTTTATTTAACTTTTTGTGCGATTTTAACCCCTTCAGATTTACGACCTATTTTGTAGTTTATTCTTGCTACTTCCAGACGGTTTTATTCAACGATTTTTACTTACTTTAATACTGAAGGAGTTGCTTATGGCTCTCTCTGGCCCCCTGATTTCGAGAGGACTGTCCTGCCTCAACGCAGGAGGGAAAAAAAAAATAATGAAGCTTGATCAGAGTAATAAAGGGGGTTGGGAATGGTTTTTATTTCCTTCAGCTGAACCACTTTCTGTCCAAGAATGCTGTTTGGTATTAATTCACCCCCCCCCCCCTTTTTTTTTTTTTTTTTTTTTTTTTCCCCACACTGAGGGATAATATGTAATGTTGTGTTGAACAGTTACGATATAAATTGTCAGTTGCGTGGAATTTTGAGGATGCCGTATAACTAGTGATGATGATAATAATAATAATTATAATAATAATAATAATAATAGTGGTAGTAGTAGTAGTAGTAGTAGTAGTAGTAGTAGTAATAAAAAATAATAATAATAATAATAAAACTTGCATTTATCTTCACTAACGTAATTTCCTACGTATTTTTTACTTGCCACCACAAAGCGATTTTAGTCAACAAAGAAAGATTTTCAGATCAGAGAGATTGACTGTAACCGACTGTAACTTCTGCAGTACAAGATGTCTTTCAACAGGCGAACACAATCGTATGGAGAAGCAAGAATAAAACAAAAAGCCCATCGTCGTAAAGAAGAGGTTAATTTTATATGTATCGAGGAAACTAAGAGAAATTGCAAACAGTTTATTGTTATTTTAAGATTTTTCCTTTTTCTTTTAAGCTGATGGACTTTTTTCCATGCAACCATCAGATGATTTTATTGGTCACTGGCGAAGGGGTTCTCTCCTTACCCTTTCACCTCAAGTACGTTACTGCCACTATATAACTTGTCTACTTTTTTTTTTTTTTAATTGGAAATTATAGCTCAAGGGGAACTTCTCGAACTTAGATTGTAATTATATAGTCTTCACTAACTCCTTCATTTCTAAGGGATCTCCTACAGTTCATAAAATCGTCTGCCAGCAACAAGACTAAAACTAAAGGGACGCTTTCTTATTGGAAGTTAAGAATTCTTTTACTCTGATGATGGTTTATTTTAGTCTTACTGTCTCCAGACAATTTGTTTTGCTCATTTTTGAGAAAATTTTCGAGTTGGGGACATCGTTATAGCCTTCATTACCCTTTCATTACAAGAGTTTTCCCCACCTATGTTGAATTAAATCGCACGAAAGTAGCGGAGAAAAATTATAATTATGTCATTGTACTTAATAAGAGAGTTTTTCTTTCATCCTGCCGAACAGATTTTCAGCTCAAGAATGACGTTTAATAGAATATCTTCCTAATTACTTCAGGCGATTTATTCAGTGTATGCAAGAGCACGCGTACAGAAGTTGACTAAGACTAAATGAATAAAGGAAATGAATACTCTTGTTATTGCTCAACCCTGAGACCAGTCGACGGCAAGTAAGCAGCTGCTCTTGTGGGGTCGTCATTTAGTTTCTCCACACCGTTGATACTGTGACTGTATCTTAGTGTGGCATGTGTTGTTTAATGCTTCATAATGTGGGGTATGTTATGTGGACCTGTTCTACAAGGAGCATGTGCCATAGGTGATTCCAACCAGACTAAAGCTAAATTAGTAGCTGAGGAGGGATGGGTGCTGTCCAGGTCTGAGCCTTGGAAGTCGATAAGCTTTTTTTAAGGACACTTCTGATGGATGGGTATCTGGACAGGGCGTATGTAGTGTAGTGTTCTGATAGATGTGTTGTATTACCCTGCACGTGAAATGAGTATGTAGGTGCATCCATACTGCTAATGTTGGAATGGCTGGAGGTGGGTTGTTGTTGGGAAGAGTCTGGAAATGTTTGTGTGGTGGTGGTTTTATTTGTCGTGTGTTGTGTTGCTCTGTCGTAAAATGTCATGGGTGTTATATGTTAGCACGGGCTGTCGCGTTGAACTGTGTGCCTCTCATGTCAAGATATGCTCTAACCCCTAGGGAGGACTTTAGTTTCTGTTTGTGGGAGTGGTAGTGATGCAGTCCAGATGGTTCGTAGAGCGTTGTTCTGCATGGTCTGCATGGTAGTGTAGTGGGTGTTAGATAAGATGCGAGCCCATGGCGGTGAGGCATAAGACATCACTGATCCAATATATTGACTGTAGAGTAGGGATGGCGTATGTTTTTGTTACACTAAGTCTGTCCCTGTAAATGCCATGGGTGCGTTGAGTCTGAGGGAGAATGAAGGTAAAAAGACAAAAAAAAAAAAAAAAAAAAAAAAAAAGTTACTCTAGTGAATCAGAAAGATCTTATTTCCTTCAGTAGAACCGCTTTCATTCCAAGAATGCCGTTTGATTTTAATTTACTTTTTTTTCCGCCTGAGAACTGAAAGTCGATGTTGGTAGTGTGACTAAGTTAGGAAATACCTGTAAAATTAATTAATATTTTTTAGTGTGACATGGGATCCAAGGAATGTTGTAGCACCATTATAACCTTTGACATGATGATGATGACTTTGGTATTAGAACCAAAGCCATCCAGTTAAATAGAGGGCAGGCTTACTAACCTTTTCATCATTCAGTGGAGGAATGTCAAACTTACAGGGCCAGAGTGCATACACGACCTCATTTACCGTCAGTCATTTATGAAACATTTGTGGGCAGATTAAAGAACAGTTTCAGCAGCGAGGTGCAGAAGTCAAACACACCTGCCTCTCATCACGGGTTTCACAAAAAAATGAGAAACTGGGGACTTACCAGGCTTTTCCCATCTCTTATATCCCCTTCAGTCCGATGACGTGGTTTTAATATTAGTCTTATCTCTCTTCATATCCCTCGAAATGAGGATGGTAGATTGTAGGAGGAGGGCGACTTAACCTGCGGTCCACTGGGTTCACGTTTTATAGTACTACCACAACCACCACCACCACCACTACTGCTACTTCTACTACTACTACTACTGCTACTACTACTACTACTACAACTACGACTACTACTACTACTACTACTACTACTTCTTGCTATTTCCAGACGATTATATTCAGCTTAGGGGAAACTTTTCTACTACGAGGGATTATATTCAAACTTCATTAATCCTTCACTACGATTGGAGATCTCTCACGCTGAATTATGTCGCCCGGTAGTAGCAAGAACGAGAGAGAGAGAGAGAGAGAGAGAGAGAGAGAGAGTTACCGTACTGAAGGGGTTAAGAACAAGGCTACATTCACACCGAGGGCGGAATCTGTAATCTTCAAACACACACACACACACACACACACACACACACACACACACACCGCTTCATTCATTTACCACTCCTTGCCTCACACCTGGCACTGAGAGACCTACACGATCGGAATAATTGACCTCGGATTATGGCTTCTGTTCTCCTAGGTTTTGGAAATATCGTAATGCTTCCTCCTTACCGATTTATTTTGGCGCTTTACGTCTGGAAAGTCTCACTAACACCTCTTTCTTAGCGACTCATTTAACAAGTTACACATTAAATTCTTCTTCTTGGTTGTGGATGATTTCGCAATATCTGCGTCTTAGCGATTTATTTAATACGTAACCCCTTAATCTCTGCTGAACCAAACTGTGTCCATATTAAAGGATTTCAATAAAACTGAAGACGAAAATTAATTAAGGTGTACTATGCAAAATAAATCGCTAAGACAGAGGTGTAACGAGGTGTTTTTTGCAAATGAAAATGCATCTGTACAAGGCAGTATTCTTGGTTTCTTAATAAGCATCGTAGCATTTATTCCTCAGCGATTTATTTTGCACTTTAGTATTCTCTTGTGTGGTATTTATATCAATATGATATCGCCATGGCTTGCATCGGTAACATAAAGACGACATTGATTTGGTATATTGTACTAAATCACTAAAAAGGAAGTGTAACGTAATCTCAGATGTGACTTAAAAGTGACCCTCTCTCTGATTCCGACCTCAGTGTCACTGCATCATAAAGATGTAATGGTTGTAGTAGTTGCAATCCCGGGCCTAACTGACTGTGATCGCGGTGGACTGCCGGCTGAAGATTCCCTCCTCCTGCAGTCCACCATCCCCTTTTGGTGGTTAGGGAGGGAGATGAGGGACGTTTGTGTGACCGGGCAGTGGAGCAGCTCGGTTATATCAGTGGCACCACTTGAAGGCGTCCCTCTCCACCACCACCATGAAACTGTACGTAGCTATATTAGGCGAAACATTAGTGGGCTGTTTCATTCCTCAGGTGTGTGTTCGGTGTTCAGCTTCAGACTGCACTCTGGGTTTGTCTCCACATATTAGGCAGTGTTGGAAAGCGTAGGTCACTCTGGAGGCAAGGTAACTACATCGCTATTGCAGCTTTTACGGCTAACAGTTCCTTTCTCTTGTACGAGTATGTTATCACCTTCCTTGTTTCTGGATTGTCTCATCGCATCCTTACATGGAGAACTTATGATGTCGATGGTGGTGATGATATTGATGTGATAATGATCTGCTACTACTACTACTACTACTACTAATAATAATAATAATAATAAGCGCAATCCGAGATTGCAAACCGCCAAGGCGGAGGTGCAAGCATTATAGGCAGTATTTGCCAAGTTAGAAGCAAAAATGTTGAAATTGCCACTATCTCGTAATGGTAAAGAATCCCTTTTAAAAATTCCTGAATCCGGATGATGATCAGGATCAACACCAAAATCTAATGGATTGTTCCTTGGGCAATATCCTACCCCACCAAAAAATTTCAGCAAAATCCGTTCATAACTTTTTGAGTAATTCTGTTAACAGACAAACAGACCAGCGCCCGCAAAAACATAACCTCTTGGCGGAGGTAATAATATTAATAATAAAATCCCCGTCATCACCATCATCATCCTTCTGCCCAGCTACAAATGCGATGAGGCAAATTTCAGAAGCAAGGGAAGAGAAGGCACAAAAATGAGGGAACAGTCACTAGCATACTCAGAATATACACTTAACTGAAAGAAAATCACATTAATACAATATCCAGGTCTTAAATAACAGTACTGAAAAGAAAGTGTGAGACAGAATTAGACCATTTGCTCACACGAACTTTTACAGCCTGCGGTAGTAAGGAAAAAATAAGACTAATAGTAAAGAAAAAAAAAAATGTCTTCAGCAGTGACAACGACTTCGAAATGTTAAGAGGTGACATTTTCCCAGCCAGAATGAATAGAAAGTATGTACATGAGTGCGTTTGGCTCCTGACATGCATGTGTGATAGGATTTCTGACACTGGTAATATTGGCTTTGGAGAAAAAGTAGTTGATTTAAGCACCTGGAACATCGTATTAACTCTGAGGCAGTGAAGTACTACCTTGATATCTACCTGTCTGTGTTTACCTGTCTGTGTCTGTATGTGTCATTCTATTTATTTACCTGTCTCTATGTTTATGAATTTATTTATCTATTTCTGTGTATCTGTTGTTTGACGCCGCGTTCTGTGAGAAGTGACCGACAAAAAACCTTCAGTTGTTTTTGTCCCTATTCGCTAACGACCCCTCTTCTCACTACATACTACCCTCCCTTGCATCTCTCGTCTTATCTCTCCTTATCGGTCTCGTTCTCCCTCTCCTTCTCGCACCCATCTCACTCTCATTCAGTCTTTCACTCACCATTTGCTTCAAACAGCCAATCACATCGGAGTGTTTTTCTTTACTTTTCCCACTTCAGCCTCTATAACATGTTCATGACTAATTCTTTCACTTGTTCATATATCCCTCCATGTCACGCCAAAGGCACTCCTCAGGTGACATGTTTGAACAGCGAAGTACCAGGTGTAGTTTTCACCATGCGATTTTATGTACACTTACGATAATATTCGCCGCAACAAGAAGGATAATGTCGTGGTTGATCTTTTGGCCGTGATTATTTTTTCCTGTCAAATAGCTCAGTATAAGAAAGTCAAAATATACTTGAGGTTCTTACCTAATTTGCGTGTATTCATGTGCTTCTCACTCATTACAGGAAATCAAGAGCAACACAAGATTACAGATGTTTTTTCTATTTATATGCCTTGTTCCTCGCAAGAGTAATGTGTAAAGGTATATTCTTTTGCAATTTACATGTCCTCTTCTTTATCCCAGCAAAACAAGAATATAATTGCCCAGTATCCGTCATTTCCTATGCTTATCCTTGTAAGAATAATATAAGGTTGCACATCTTGACCTATTATACCTGTAAATACCCTTCTGATCCTTTAGAGATTCCTGAAAAGTATTTACGTTAATACTGAGGTCACCCTGATAATAAGTTTACTGACCACGTAAGGATATTTTGCTCCAATACCTCCACACTTAATGTAAAGTTGCTCCAAGAAGTGATCGTACAGCCGCGATCAAAAGTACGCCAACACCTCCCTAGCCGGCTGTGACAGTGGAAGATATTACACGATATTCTGTATATTTTCATCTAATAATATTATTCACCACACAACGAAATAGAGTGAGCCAAATGGATATTCGCTAATGTTCAGAGATAAAGTTGGTAAATGAATGACGTGTTCGGCCGCTTTTTCTCGTGTTAGTGCGTGTCCTGAACGTGTCACTACTGAGATAGGACCAGAGTTTGTTGGAGTGAGTATGCATCAGTAATATTTTTCGAGGGTGTTAGAGGCTGGAAAAATTATGCTCACCTTTGGAAAAAAAAAAAACGTCGTCTTTGGCACTTTGGAGCTGCGGATTGGGAGGCCCTCAGGCAGTACTTCTTTGATTTTCCCTGGAATGATTATTGCTTTCATGGCCGGGAGCCATCTGGGTATGCCTTGCGCATTACGGAGGTTATTCTCTCGGGCATGGAAGCATACATTCCTTTCTCATATCCTTTGACTAACGCAAGAAAGCCTTGGTTTAATCACGCTTGTTCTAATGCTGTCCGCAACAAGGAGAGGGCCTATAAAAGGTACCGGAGCCAACCCACCTCTGAATCACATCATCTTTACGTTTCTGCCCGGAATCGTGCTAAGTCTGTTCTTCGCTCTGCTAAAAATAATTTCATCCGTACAAAATGCTCTCAACTCTCCAACTCAAACTCTTCCCGCTCCTTCTGGCACCTTGTCAAAAACCTTTCTAACAACTTTACCTCATCATCCTTCCCTCCTCTTTTCTACTCTGATGGCTCTGTAGCTATTTCTTCTACTGATAAAGCAGATCTCTTCGCTCAGACTTTCTCCTACAATTTCACCTTAGACGATTCCGGTGCTGTTCCTCCATCACTTCCCCCCTCTGACTTCCTCATGGCTAACATTAAAATTTCTTCAGCTGATGTATCTTCTGCCATTGCTGGTCTCAGTACTAATAAGGCATATGGGCCTGATGGAGTCCCTCCTGTTGTTCTCAAGAACTGTGCTTCTGTGCTTACACCCTGCCTAGGTAAACTCTTTCGCCTTTGTCTGTCAACTTGTACCTTTCCTTCTTGCTGGAAGTTTGCTCTCATTCAGCTAGTCCCAAAGAAGGGTGACCATTCCCAACCCTCTAACTATCGCCCAATTGCTTTAACATCCTGTATTTCAAAAGTTTTTGAGTCTATTCTTAATAGAAAAATTTTAAAGCATCTTTCCTATCACAACCTTCTTTCTGATCGTCAGTATGGATTCCATCAGGGACGCTCCACAGGCGATCTTCTCACCTGCCTTTCAGACTCCTGGTCATCCTCCTTTCGGGATTTTGGCGAAAGCTTTGCCATTGCACTTGACATCTCAAAGGCTTTTGATCGAGTCTGGCATAAATCTTTAATTTCCAAACTGCCCTCTTACGGTTTCTATCCTTCTTTCTGTGCCTTTATCTCTAGCTTCCTTTCTGGTCGTTCTATAGCCGCTGTTGTAGACGGCTATCGTTCTTCTCCTGGATCTGTTAACAGTGGTGTTCCTCAGGGCTCTGTCCTATCACCAACTCTCTTCCTTTTATTCATCAATGACCTTCAAAGCTGTACATCTAACCCTATCCACTCATACGTTGATGACTCCACCCTTCACCTTTCCATTCGATTCCCACAACGTCCATCTCAGCAGTTACTTCAACAGGCAAGGGATGAGGCTATGGCACACCTAATGTCTGACTTGGCTCGTATCTCTGACTGGGGTAAAAATAATCTGGTTGTTTTTAATGTATCAAAGACTCAGTTTTTGCACCTATCAACCCGACAAAATCTTCCACAGGTATACCCACTTATGTTTAATAATACTCAACTTAATCCTGCATCATCCTTGAACATGCTTGGGGTTTCATTTGCTCGGGACTTGTCTTGGAAAGGTCATATTACATCTCTTGTAAAATCTGCTTCCAAGCGATTGGGTGTGCTAAGCCGACTCCGTTCCTTCTTTGCCCCTGCACAATTGTTGACTCTATACAGGGGTTTTATCCGCCCCTGTGTGGAGTACAACTCTCATGTGTGGGGAGGCTCCCCACATACAGCTCTTCTCAGTAGGGTGGAGTCAAAAGGCTTTTCGTCTCATTAACTCTCCCCCTCTTACTGACTCCCTTCAACCTCTGTCTCTTCGCCGCAATGTTGCATCTTTATCTCTTTTCTATCGCTACTTTAATGGTCACTGCTCCTCTGAACTGTCTGCATGCATTCCTCCACTTCTACGACGGGCGCGTAGCACCCGTCTAGCAGCAAACTCTCACCCCTTTTCTGTCCACCTCTCTAATGCAAGAGTTAACCGTTACTCCCAGTCCTTCATTTATGCAACAGGTCAACTCTGGAACTGTCTCCCTCTGTCTGTATTTCCTGCTTCCTATGATCTCCAGTCTTTCAAACGCAGTGTGTCCAGGCATCTCGAAATAATTGGATCTTGAATTTGGCTCTCTTTTGTATTTTGTTTTTCTCTTGGAAGGAACAGTTTTGCGGGCTCATGGCCTTTGGTTCCTTCTTCCTTACGTAAAAAAAAAAAAAAAAAAGGTGACTGGGAGGATATAATAGTTTCGTTCTTACCTGGATCCTCTTTAGATAAAAACAGAGACTTAACGTAATGTGTGTATACTGGAGAGAGAGAGAGAGAGAGAGAGAGAGAGAGAGAGAGAGAGAGAGAGAGAGAACGTTAAGACTACCAGTATCGTTTAATCTCTCTCTCTCTCTCTCTCTCTCTCTCGTCATGCACATATTCATAATAATTTTCCGTGTTTTTTTTTTTTTTCTACCTTCGTCATACCCAAATACTTTCGGCTGTTGATTGGTTTGTTACTTTCAAGTCCCCTTCTCTCTCTCTCTCTCTCTCTCTCTCTCTCTCTCTCTCTCTCTCTCTCTCTCTCTCATCATGCACATATCCCAACAGCTGTCATCTTTTAAATTTTACTTTCTTTTAATCTCGAAATCATACATATTTTGTCATTATTTTAAGTCATGCGCGTTTTCCTACATCTACCAGCCACCTTAATTTGACATTTTATTATTAGGAAATCATGCATATTTTCGTACACCTGAAATTTTGTTCATGTCTTCGTATAGATATTTTTCTTTCTTTCACTTCGTTTTGCATCTTGATATCATGCATATTTTCCCACAACTTTTTTTTTTTTTTAATGCACATCTCCCCACAACACTATCACTTTTATTTTAGCTTTGATTCATGCTCATCTTACTGAACATTTATCGAACAAATATTTTTTTTTAGATTATATACTTAAATTGGGATTATTGTCGTATCATGCATGTATTCCTACTGAAAGTCTTTTAGTAATCACTTGTATTCTACACCTTTTTTTTTCTTTTTTTTTAATATTTTCAAATCACGATCACGCTCCTCTTTTTTTTTTTTTTTTTTTTTTTTTTTTTTTTTTAATGTATTCTACCACAGTTTTTTTTAGAGTAGTTTCAAATCATGCTTATATTCCCGTCATGCTTATTATCGTTGACGATCTTGTATTTTGCACCTGTTTTTCTTCACGTTATGCACAATTCCCTAAATCAATACCTATCCATTCTTTAAGTTTAATCTTAAGTAGTCATCGATTTAATCACAGGACTAATTAAACTCGTTCTCTATATTGGCCTCGTTTTTGTAGTTAAATTTTACTTCTACCAGACGATTTTTTTTTTCCCGCTTAGAAGAGCCCATTATCTTAGCTTTTTGATGATATATAGATTTTTTTTTTTTTTACTTTCATTTTCTTTACCTTCAGAGAAACTTTACTGACTGGTGGGGTAAGATTTAGCCTCCATTAACCTCTTCACAAAAACAGTCTTTCCCAAGTTGAATGGAATAGACTGGCAGTTGCAAGAATAGAATGAAAAACACACACTCGAATTGAAGGGATTGAGTTTGCTTGTGATTCCGGGGCCAGATGTGGAGGTGAAGGATTACAGGTGCTTGTGTGTGTGTGTGTGTGTGTGTGTGTGTGTGTGTGTGTGTGTTAACTCTAGGTGTGTAGTGTCGTTTACATGTAAGTGAAAGTATGTAAATGACTGTGAGGGAAGGGTAAATGTGTGATTGTGTGTTAGTATGTTAATGCATACACAGTTTGGACGAATATATTCTGGTGTGTGTGTGTGTGTGTGTGTGTGTGTGTGTGTGTGTGTGTATGAGAGAGAGAGAGTTAGTGTCCTTCAGTGAGGGTGTTCACCGGGCGACACCCCACTTTCTCCCATACACCCCCCTCCTCGTCACTCCCCCCACCCCATGGTACCCCACTCCCCCCCACCCCAAGGCACCCCCTCCCCCATGGCACTCCTCCCTATGCCGCTCCCCCATCCCCCATCCCCCCCTATCCCTACGTAATTTCATTCTCTCCTTCCTTCCTTTTCGTACATCCGTCCCATTCCATTTTAAGTTTACTCCCTCCCCAGTCATTCTTTCTCCTCCCTCATACTCCCCCTCCCTCCCCTTTGACCCTCCCCTCTCCCCCACCAGTCACGTACTTTTTACTGTTTTCTTCTGTTCTCCTCCATCTTTCATTTGTCCTTCCCTCTCCCCCTTTATTCAATTATCCTTTTCTTTTACTATCCCTTCGCTCACCCCCCCTCTCTTGTTTGTTCCTCCCCGCCCTTCCTTCCTCAGTCTCTCCCCCCACCCTCTGCCCTTCACTTTCCCCTCTTCCTTCCCCCATCTCACACGTCTTTTCTCCACACTCCCTTTGCCCGTTCTCCTCCACACTCCCCTCCCTTTCCCTCCCATCGTCTCCACACACACACACACACACACACACACACACACACACACACACACACACACACACACACACACACACACACACACACACACACACACACACACACACACACACACACACACACACACACACACACACACACACACACACACACACACACACACACACACACACACACACACACACCTTCTCCTCCACTATGATATTGTGAGTAATATATACATCTAGTTATTATATTCTATGTAATGTGTTATTCCAGTATGGTACATCTGCTTACCGGTATGTATTCTTTATTTTCTTTATCCATGTCCATGTATTTGGTTGCAGTTATTTTTTATTTTTGCTCTATATGTTTTATTAATACTTATTCTTGCATTACATCTTTATAACTGCTTTATTTATAGCTGTACCGGATCTCCATTTACGTTTACCCCAAGGTCGAAGCTGAGTATTCACTATTAGAGTTATTCGCAAGGTCGGTGGGAGTAAAAAATAGCCTCTTTATACTTCAGAGCCTTCATTATATTCCTTTCTGCATTATCTGTATTCTCTCTCCTTTATGTTCTCCATTGTATGCTTATATCTATGTAGGTTAGCCTCATTCCGCCTTATCTGTCCACCATATTTCTGTCTCATTTACCTGTCTCTTTACGTGTCTGGAGTAAATGTGTTATCTCTCCTTTTTTTTTATATTCTCTGTTGTGTGTTTAAATCTCTGTAGTTTAACCTCATTCCACCTTATCTGTCGAACCCTATCTCTGTTTCATATACTTGTTTCTTTCCTTATCTGTGTGTCTTTCCATCTTGTCCATTTATCTGACTTTCTAACATTCCTTCTGTCTCACCATCTGTCTTTCGATCTGTATGTCTTACGAACTCTCTTTTTATCACCAATCATCTGTTTGTCTGTTTTATGTTTTGTCCGTGTCCGTGTGTCACCTGTCTTTCGGTTTAGCAGTCCCTTATACCATCTGTGTCTGTGCGTGTATTTGTCACCATCTGCAAATCTATCCTTTTCCCACCTGTCTGTATGTATACGCGTAACATCTTCCCGTCTGTCTGTTTTTTTGTTTCACTATCTATCAGTCTGTCAGTTTTGCGATCTGTCCATCTGTCACACCATCTGTGCATCTCTTTGGCTATTCAGTTCCCTGTCTTTCCACGTCATCCATCTGCGTCTCACAAACTGTCTCTCTGTCACATCTTTTATCTCTGTCTGTGTAATCGTTTGTCTGTTTACGTTATCCTAGTCATTTACCTCCCTTTTTCAGTCTGTCTCTCTTTTCTGTGTCATTTTGGAATTATTTTTATTATCTCTCCCCCCCATATTTTTTTTTTTTTTGTCTGCCTTGGTGTGCTTGTTATGCACTTTAACTTAAATATAAAGGAATATAGATTGACGAAAGGAAAATAAAGATAGCCAGGTTGGAGATATATTGGTAGATAGAGAGATGGATGGATGGCTAAATAAATATGGAAAGATAGGTACATGGGTAGATAAGTAGATAAGGGAAATTGATATGGTTTCATTTTTTTTTTTTTTTATAATTACATGCAGTTAACCTCTTGTAATCTATTGTAAGTTTTTCATGCTGCTACCAGACGATTTTATTCAGCTTAGGACACCGTCCTAGTAGTGAAGAGGTTAATGAAGGCAGTGACCTTCTATTCGTAGTTTGCGACATCTCCCCAGAGCTGAGTAGATTAGTCAGGAAATAGCAGTAGTAGTAGTAGTAGTAGTAGTAGTAATAGTATCAGTAGTAGCGATTGTTGTTGTTGTTGTTGTTATCATCCTTCTTCCGGGGGGGTAGGGAGGAGATATAGAGACCTTCGCACAACCGGGCAGCTCCACCACTTGGCCATATCGGTGCCACCACGTGAAGGCGTCCCTCTCCAGGAGTAAAGGAAGATTAAAAGCAAAAGAGATCCTCGGAGTGAAGGGGTTACGGATCCCGTGTCCTCTCCCCTCCCCCTCAGTGAATGAACTTTGATGAATAATAATAGTGTAAATGAATAACAACAACAATAGCCTGTTCTGAATAATAACAGTACATTTTTTTTTTAACACTGGGAACAATGTCGCTGAAGGACAGTCAGGTGTGGGTACAAAATGTATGTTTATATATCTGTCTGCCTACCTGTCTGTGTCTGTAATTATCTGTGTATATAGCTGTCTACTTAGTCTGTGTATATAAACATCTCTACTCATCCATTCATCCATCCATCAGTCAATCATTCAGTCAGTCAGTTTATCATTTTATCTATATCTAACTGGCCATGTATCTATCTATTTATTTAGTTATATACATTTGTCTGTCTGTCTGTTTATGCCTGGCTATCTGTCTATCTACCTGCGTATCTGTCTCTGTTTGTATATCTGTATTTCATTTCATCTGTCCACTGCCTGAAGCCGCATCATGTTAGGGGTGGCGCCAACCAAGGGACCTTCAGGCGTTTCTCTCCCTGCTTAGTAACGACCTCTTGCCACGACTTACCGCCACCCTCTCTCCCTTACATACATCATCTCGCGCCTAATGTCTCCACCTCGTTCTCGATCTGTCTCTCTTTCTCCCCACAGCCACCTCACTATCACACACTTGTAGTCAGTCTCTTACTCCCTTACACACACATACCACCACAGTCTCATACACTCTCCAAGTCAGTCTTTCACCCCTTTACACTTTATCCCAGTCTCGTACACGCTCCTAGTCAGTCTTTCACCTTTACTGTACATACGTTCATACCTTGTCTCTCGCCTCATTTTCGGTCTCCCTCTCCTTCTCCTACCTGCGTCGCTTTCATACACTCTCCTAGTCAGTTTCTCGCTTGGCATTCCTTCTACGTATGCCCTCTGTTTCTTTACACCGTGGCCGGAGAGAGAGAGAGAGAGAGAGAGAGAGAGAGAGAGAGAGAGAGAGGCGTCCATATTTCATCCCCCTACCCTCTTTGCTATGGAGGGGAGAGAGGACGCAAAAGTTTGTTCGCACGTTTGTCATCTTGTTATAGGCGGTGCAAAAAAGTCAAAATGTGTGGGTCTTGGTTCTCAATATATATCGTTCACTTCTCAGAATGTATCCCCACATCCCAGAGTTTATCGGTCACTTCACGAATTGCGTCTAATTCACGGGTTTCGAGAATTATTACTAGATCGTTAATAAAGTGTCGAATGATGGCGATTTTATCCTTCTATCTATTTGTCTGCCTATCTATCTGTGTCCTCTGTATCTCTATCTATATCTGTTAAGGTATGAGTCTGTTTGCTGGACGACGCATCCTGTGAGGGGTGTCCGACAAAAGAATCCCCAGGCATTTCTTTCCCTACTCAGTAACGATACCTCTTCCCACGTGTTTGAATTGAAGAAATAGCAGTTGGTTGTTGTGATTAGCAGAAGACATAAAATAAAGTAATATTATTCTGAGTAGTCAAATAATTCAGTTTAATATGAATTTTTACCACTTAATCATGCTACTCCCAGACGATTTCACTCAGCATTAGAGAGCGCCCTGATGCTGAAGGAGTTAAGGAAGGCATGTCTAACCCCTTCGGCTAATAAGTTTTCTCAGGTATATAAAACCGCATGGAAGGAAAAATAATCAGCAAAATGAAGTCGAACTGAGAAAGCTAAGGGACGGAAAGAGAGCAAACTTATCTCAATCATCCCTTCTTTTTCGATTTATGTTTTGCATTACTTGACGATTTTATATACCTTTGTGGGGTAGACCATCCACGTTAGTAGTAGTGGTAGTTTTTCTGAATGTGAAGCCAGTGGAGTGCAGGGTGAATGTGTTTCCTCTTCTCCAGTACACCATCCTCCTTTCGGGGTATAGGAAGGGAGGTTAGGTTAGGTTAGATTATAATTAAGTTGGGTAAAGGTAGGATAGGTTAGATAGGAGGGAATGAAAAGGGTTGTAGGGGGAAATATCTATCTATCTATCTATATACCTAGGCTGCTTCCCCCAAGGAAAGGGAGGTAGCCGAGACAGGACGACACACTTCCCATTTACTCATCCATTCAAACACATTCATTCGCATCTTAGCCCCAAAGGGGAGAACGGACAGATCCTCACCGCACCGCACCGCACAAGGGTCAACTGGGCAATGCAATCAGTGACATCCGCAGCAGGGCCCGACAGCAGAACTGGTTTACCCCTGCCACATCATAACAGACCCATCCCCTTACCCGCACCTGACCTGACTAGCTGATCAGACCAAATGCGGGAGAATATCCCTCTCAGGGCTGCGTCATCACTTATTCATTCACAATTTCTCTCCATTTATTTCTGTCACGCACAGCCACTCTTCCTTGCTCAACAGACATCCCTCTCGCATCCAGCGCTCTCTTCACACTGTCCATCCATCCTATTCGTGGAAATATACTTGGTGAAATAATTGGAAACAGTAATGGTGGGTGGCGGGGGAGTTGAGGGACGTTTTTACAACCAGTCAGCTCCATCACCCACTTCTGTCGGTGCCACCACGTGAAGGCCTCCCTCTCTAGCACCATTCACAGCGAGTCTTATGGGGATTATTTCTGTTTCTCTGCGACAAGTTTCCTCAGAGCTGAATAAAAGCGTCTTAAGATAGCAATTAAAAAATATCGTCGTAGTGAAGAAATTGTATGTATTGAAGGTGCATTTCATATTTTTTTTCGTGTTATTCCCGGAACTTTGAAAATCCTAACTCTCATGAATGGGTCTGTAAATTCCCAATACCTTCTTATAAGACGAGGAGAACTGAAACACATCACTCTCTTTTGAAATCATTGCAACATGTTTCAGAAATATTCGTGTTCTTTCGAAAACTTGAAACATTATTTTTTTTTTTGGTTTAGGTTAAAAATTCTTTCCAACTGATTGGCATAAAAGACGAGAAATTCTGGAAAGTATCATTCTCTTTTGAACATACTCGATACGTATATATCTGCATTTTGTGGCATTGTTGTGGTATAAAGTGAGGTGTGTGTGTGTGTGTGAAGGAGGGAGAGTGTATGGCTAGAGAGAGAGAGAGAGAGAGAGAGAGTGAGTGAGTTGGCGTCACCTTGGTGCTATTGAGAGGGTGAGAAAGGTTAAAGCTTTTCAGCGTGTATACACACTCCGTTTTTTGTGTGTTTCCCCTTCCATGGTGTGTGTGTGTGTGTGTGTGTGTGTGTGTGTGTGTGTGTGTGTGTGTGTGTGTGTGTGTGTGTGTGTGTGTGTGAATAACTGTCAGAGAATTAAAAGCTAGGAGATAAAAGCACGTGAATTAGGGATAACATTAACGTTTAATTCACACTTGAGCGTGATTCATACATAACCCGAGACCAACAGACGCTGGTTAGAGGATTGGCCTGCTGTTTGAAAGATCTCACGTTCGATCCAAGGCTAAGGGAGGGAACATATAATTAAATTTCGTAAAACTAGACATTACTGATCCTCCACAAGACCCGCAATCTTGCAATAACAACACCCCCGTTAGTACCATCACAGTAGGTTTAAATAAGACAGCACTTGCATGTATTCAGTATGGACTGTGGGTATTTGCGCCGAAGTGGTGACATGTGAAGGTGTGTGATACGTAGGAGTAGCCTACTGGGCATCAGAGAACGGATTGCTGCATCTTTGCCAGGAGTCTGACAGAAAAAAACAAACGAACGCAAACAAGAATATATAAGTAAATAAAACACACACACACACACACACACACACACACACACACACACACACATACCTGCAAGTGAGATGATAAATATTAATGTCACATTACACCTCTAATTTTGCAATAGACACTAATTAACCTACTTTTCCCTGTTTGTGTGTGTGTGTATGTGTGTGTTAGCGCATACATTATTAATAGTTCTGTTCTTAAGTGTTCGTGGAAGTGTAAATGTAAACCTTGTTATGTGAGTCCTTTAATATGAATACATTGACTTATATCCACAACACACACACACACACACACACACACACACACACACACACACACACACACACACACACACACACACACACACACACACACACACACACACACACACATACACACACACACACATACACACACACACACACACACCTACGAATGACCTCTTAGTGCATTGACGGAATTTATAACGAAAGAAAATGAAAAAATAAAAATAAAAATCCTTCCTCGTGACCCTTTGACAACAGCAAATTTCGCTCTTCTTTCCGGCAGACGATTTTATTTTGCTTTAGCTCGGGTTGTTGTCAAAAGATTAATAAAAGCTCTTTGATCGTATTTATAAAGATTGTAATATATTTTACGATAAACTACTTACCGTAACAGTTAACTCTTATCACAGATCGCTTTTGGCCACGTTAATATTCGCTTTACCTCGATTATAAAATTTTTTGGTATGTGTTTGAGTATATATGTTGCAGGGGATCTTTGAAATTCTGAACTATGTTAACTGTGAATATCAGCAATGACAATGCATGGTTTGCGTGATATTATCGTTTTTTAGCGTCAGGGTTTACACGAAATCTCTGAAAAGATGTTTATTACCCATAGAAAAATGCAGTTAATTTATAGGGTGACAGCTATTATTATTATTATTATTATTATCATCGTGGTCATTGTTGTCCCAGTCATCATTTTTGTCTTCAGCATCATCATCATTTTAGTAGTAGTAATAGTAGTAGTAGTAGCAGAAGCAGCGGCAGTAGTAGTAGTAGTAGTATTTTGCTTACTGGACAACTGTGGCTAAAATGACAACACTCATGCAAGAAACCATGTACAGTAGTTAGGTCATTATTTGAAATTAGGCTGACGTTCAATTTATCTTTCCCTTCTAGTGGTAAATGTTGTGTATCCAGGCATTGTGAGATGAAATAGTTTAACCTTATTTTTGAGGGAGGAAATTTACATGCTTTAAACCTTTAGATTATCTTCTCAGGAATGCCAAGAAAAAGTGCCATTTCCATTTATATCTTTGTCTAGTGTCAGTCGTATATTTTAAAGAGAATCACGTGGTATACAAGTGTAGTACGTGAACGTGAAATTGTGAAGTAAAAATTCTGGTTGTGGGGAAAAACTTGATTTTCGGATTAATAAGTCTACTGGATGGCACTAATGGTGGTGGCTAATGACAGATGTTTGCTTCCGCCTGAGAGAGAGAGAGAGAGAGAGAGAGAGAGAGAGAGAGAGAGAGATACTGAGCATGTGAGGGAAACTGGAGAATGGTTAGAGGTGCAGGTGGAGGCCCATACCATTAGACACGGGGGGAGAGGGGTGAAAGGGGAAGGAGAGGAATGAAGGAAAGGATGGGGAGAAGGAAAGAAGGGACCTAAGGACAAGGAAAAAAGAAGAGGAGGGAAAAAAGGGAGGGAAAAGGGGAGGGAAATGAAAAAGGAGGAGGGTGAAAAGGAAGGAAAGGTGGAGGGAAAGAGAAGAAAAAGAAGTAAGGGGGAGGTGATGAAATAATGAAAAGAAAGTGCAGAGAAAAAAAGGTAATTAGGAAAGGGGATAGGAAAAAAGATGGAAGTGGGAAGGAAGTGGATGAATAAAAGAACGAAAAAAAGAGGACAAAGGGAGGATGAAAAGAACAAGGGGGAGGGGGAAGCAAGTAGCCTAGCAGAGAGGAGAGGGAGATTTGTTTATTTCTCCCCTTGGTTACCCCCTCACCTCCCCTACCCACACACACATGCACTTACACACCCATATACACACATATACTCACCATACACATATACATACACATACACACATTCTCTCTCTCTCTCTCTCTCTCTCTCTCTCTCTCTCTCTCTCTCTCTCTCTCTCAAATAATACTACATCACAGGACAATTCCTAATTATGCGGTGGTGTTAATTAACCTGTTTTGCTCTTTGTGTGTGTGTGTGTGTGTGTGTGTGTGTGTGTGTGTGTGTGTGTGTGATAGCGCATGGAATATATTAATGATTTTGTTCATGGGTGTTTGTGGAAATGTTTTGCAAATGATTGTGCGTTTGCTTCAGTATTAATAGAAACAAACACGAGCACCTATACCCACTCACTCATAAACCCACTTACACACACACACACACACACACACACACACACACACACACACACACACACACACACACAAAATCCTTTCAATACGACGATACTTTCATTTTATTCCATATCCTGCCAATATATTCAGGCTGAGAAGGACGTCTTGGGCTAAAAAAATAATTACGATCAACCAGTTACGTTACCATGATGTGGATTTTTATTATTTTGTTTTATTTTTATTTATTTACTTTATTGCAACAGCCAAATGGTTTTATTGAGACCCTGGAAGGCCTGATAGTGAATAGATTAATAATTTCTATTGCTTTTCGTTTTTCCTTAAATTTTCGTATTTTTGGACCCTGCCCATCCCTTTGATATAATGTACAGGTAGTTGGAAATTGGGTTAGGGTGAAGGAGGCGACCACGGATGATGATGATGATGATGGCGAAAGGACGATCACGGTGATGATGATGATGATGATGATGATGCTAGAGAGACCACGGCGATGGCAGTGATGATGATGATGATGATGATGATGGTAGGGCGACCATGACGATGACGACGATGATGATGATGGTAGGGCGACCACGGCGATGATGATGATAAGGACAGTGTTGATGATGATGATGATGATGATAATGTCATATGCCACACCTTGAATCGTTATTAAATCATTGTGCCCTGCGTATCACATCAATTCCGTGCCGGGCGTCATAAAATCCAGGTAACCGATTTTATCATTACTGAGAGGTTGACATATTAACCTCACACACTAACTTGCCTAATAACCTTCAATATCCGTGCCGTAATTAACCTTCTAAGATCCAGACATGTCCATAATTGTGACCCTGGCGTTTTGTTAAGAAGTGATGCATGATTTTCGATACAACATAAGAAATCATCACATCCACTTAAGTATATCGTTGAAACTTAAAGATGGGTGTTCAGTTTATCTCTCCCACTGACTGTGCCCTTTAGCCTGTTAAGCATAATGTGTCAGGGGATTAAGAAAGGGAGTAGTTTAACCTTCTTTGAGGGATGAATTTCGCATTAAGCCTTCCTATTTTCCTCTATAACGAAGTAAAAAAGTAATCATTCGCCGTTCCACCCGTCTGTGTGCTTAGGAACTAGATATTTTATTTTTAAGAAGTTCGCATATTTAATAAACGAGGTACGTTAAAGTATGTATATAGGAACTTACATATCTGCTCCCTGTACAATGCCTGACGATTGGATTAAAACTCATGATAAGTTTTCTGTAATATATAAGTGTTGTTGTTGTTTTTTACTGTGACGTTTGCTTCCCCTTGAGGGTTAACAAACAGGGAGCCTTTATATCATTGCGGTTATGATAGTTATTGACCACGTAGAACAGAGAGAGAGAGAGAGAGAGAACCAGGAAGGGATCTATTCAGTGTGGGGCGAGGGCTTAGAGAATGGTAAGAGGGGCAGGTGGAGGCCCCATACCTTTTGGCACGGGGGGGGGGTGGAGAGGATGGGGAGGAGGAGAAAGGGGGGGAGATGAAAAATGGTAGGAAGGAAAGAAAAATCCGGATAAAGTAGGTAAAATGAAAAGGGGAAGAGAAGGGAAAGAGAGGGGGAGGAAATAAAGGAGTTGGGGATAAGAAAGGGAAAAAAGAGGGAGGAAGAGGGACGAGAAAAGGGAGGTAAGAAGGGAAGAAGAAGGGGAGGAAAGAAAGAAGGCAGGAATGAAATTGGGGAGGAAAGAAGGAAAAAGGGGGAGAGAAAGAAAGACGGAAGCGTTTGGGGTCGGAGGGAGGAACAAGTATAATAAAGCGAAGGAAAAGAAGAAAAAGGGGAAGTAGGGGAAATGAGAAGAAAAGAGTGAGAAGAGGAAGAAGAATAAGGCTTAGGATGCATGCCTATCAACTACACGTGAGTTATTAAGGCAAATAATTCTTGTTAAATGCCAATCTTCTCCCAGACTACGACACGCAACCGTCAGATTTACAGTTCAGATCCCGGTTTTAGTTCTAGATACGAATAAGCTGGAGTAAAGAGAAGAGGAAGAGGAGGAGGAGAAAGAAAGGGAAAGAGAGGGAGGGGGGAAGAGGACAAGCAGGTATTATAGTAGAGGGGCACAGATGGAGATTTGTTCCTTTCCCCCTGGTTGCCCCCACACCTGTCCTCCCCCCTACCGACACACCTGCCCTGCCCCCCCTCACTCCCGCACACACCTGCCCCACATCTGCCTTGCATCTGCCTCTAGTTATAGCGTTAAATTGTTGGGACTTCAAATCTTTAAGGGATAATAGGAGTTAATCTCTTCAAATAGATTTCTTTTTTCTTTACCTTTTATCTATTTATTTATTTCATTTACTATTGTTCGGCAATTAATTTTACTTGGGAGAAACTTGGAGAGGTTAGATAAAGGTGTCAGATCTCCATACATCGCTTGGAGCTCTTTCTTGGTTAAATAAAATTGATTGAATATAGAAATTATTGAATGGATACGTCTTCTTAGTACAGGGGTGAAGGGAGTGTAGAAATGGGGATTGAGAGAGAGGAGGGAAGGGATGGAGGGTTGAGAGAGAGAAAGAGAGAGAGATAGATAGATAGATAGAGAGAGAGAGAGAGAGAGAGAGAGAGAGAAGGGGGATGGAGATAAATAATGAAGGCTTAGGAAGTAGAGAAAGGGTGAGTGAATGAGTAAAAACAGAATAAACAAATAATTACTCCCAGTGTCAGTTTTAAATAGGACTCATTCACAAAGGCTCTCATTAGCAACTCTATTGTTTTTTGTTTTTCTTAGACCTATTGTGTCTTCAGAGGGAGAGTATACAGAGAGAGAGAGAGAGAGAGAGGGTGGGGGGGACTAATGCAGCGAGTCACCCGGATTTGTTGATAAGCTCAATGGCTAGTCTGTGTTAAGTCATTAGATGGACTCTTTAAACATCTTCAGCCCGAGGACGTCTTTTTCGTTTATTCACTGTAAGGCCAGTCGACTTTCATTAGCTTCGAAAGACCTCTGCTATACTCTGTTCACTCTAACTTGGCCCAAAATTGCCTTATCTTTATCTTCAGTGCCAACTTTTAACAGCAGATTAATACTAGAATATGATGCTAGTCACGAAGATGTGCTATGGGAAAAAAAAAAAGTAGAGCCTTTGCATCTTTTTCTGCGACTGGTCTACGCGAAATAAGCCTTAAAAGGATGAAAATGTGGGTCAGGTTAAGATGAAAGAACTATAGTAAAGGAATTAGTGCTCGCTACATCACCTCTCAGTAGGATGAAGAAAGTCGTCTGGAAGCAGCAAGGCTATAATAAAGGCGTCACTGTGCTGGAAGGGTTAACCTCTAGGCTGCTTGGATTTCTTTCAGCTGAGCGAAATTTGTCTGCTGTCAGTGAACTCTTGCTGAACTCTCAATCCCCTGACCTGTTAGTATATCTTTCAGCTCAGTAAAATCGTCTGTTGTGTTAAATGTTGATGGTCCACCTGAAACGCTAAATTTTTTATGTATCCTCATTTTCTTTCCCTCACCAAAAAATAAATAAATAAATAAAAATAAATAAATAACCTTTATCCCCATCGGTCGTAGAAGTCTATTTTAGGCTGAAGAAAATTGTTTGGTGGTAACCGGGAAAAAAAAAAAGAAAAAAAAAGATGACATTAAATAGTAATCAGATTTTGAAGGAAGGAGTATAATAAGTATAAATTTGTATGGATATAACTTGAATGCCTCGTTGTCATCATGATCAAACAAGCAAATAATATATGTTGTAAATTCCGAGGTTGGCAGTTCGATAATTTTGCGAGAAACTGTGGTGTCTGAAATAATGACAGGTAAAATTTAAGAATATCCCTGTCATCCCAATTTAACCCAAACTTTACTGTAATTAAATAACATCAGGTATTTATTTCACCCTCAGGACAACCAAAACTATTTCAGTACGCCGTAGACCTGTGTAATTGACGATAATGATGCTTTAGTTCAAAATAATGATGTCTGAAAGTTTTTTAAGGGTTAATGTGAAGAGCCTCATACATGCTAACTCCTCCATACCTATTATGTAAAATGAAGATTGGGGATGGGGGAGGGAAGGGGGCTGGTGAACGAAGGGATAGGGGAGGGAGAAAGAAGTGGAAGGAGGGAAGTGGTAGGGAAGAGCGAGAAGGCGAGAGAGAGAAGAGGGAAGGAAAATGGAAAGGAAGGAGAGGGCAGAGGAGGGATAGGGGAAAACGAAGAAGGATGATGTGAGAGGAGAGGAGAAAGAGGGGAGAAGGGAAGAGGTAGATGGATGGGAAGAAAGGACAGGGAGAGTAAGGATAAGGGAAATTATATAGCTGTAAAGGAGAAGGATGAGCGGAGGGAGGGAGGGGAGAGATGGATAGAGAGGGGGGAGAAAGAAGAGGAGGGGTAGGGGGAAAAAGGAAACACATTGGGGAGGGGAGGGAAGGAGTAAGGAAATGGGTGGGGGAAGAAGGAGTAAGAGTGGGAGAGAAGGAGAAGGAAAAAAGGAGAGGAACAAGAGGTGAGAGTAGAGAGAGAAAGCTTGAGGAAAGAGTTAGGAAATGAAAGCAGGATTAAATAAATGCCAAGGGAATGCAGGATAATTTCAACTATAATAAATAAGTAAATAAATAAATAAATATCCAGTTAGTTCTTTAGCACTCATAGACCTGTTCGCAAAAGTTGGTAAATTACGGTTTCATGCTTTTTTTTTTTTTTTTTTTTTTTTTTAATGGGTTGATCTGTTACCCCTAGAAACTTAAGAAGGCATAAATGAACTATATTTTTATACTTGCCCAAAGAATACGAGAACCAGGTGTGAGGTGAATTGGTGAAGTGTGGAAATGATACCCGATTTGACGAGAGTTTGGAGAGAGAGAGAGAGGGAGAGGGAGAGAGAGAGTGAACTGCAAATACAGTATGGTCACTACCATAAGATGAGATTGTGTGTGTGTGTGTGTGTGTGTGTGTGTGTGTGTGTGTGTGTGTGTGAGAGAGAGAGAGAGGGAGAGGGGGTGGGCAATGAAGGGTGATAAATGTATAAGAGGTAGGAGGAATATTAAAGGTAAAGACAAGGGGTGAGAGAGGGGGAGGGGAGGGAGGGAGGGAGGAAGATGCCAGAGGGGAGGAATATGGTGATGAGGGGCCCCTTGTATGGGAAGGAGGGGAGGAGGAAAGGAAAAGGGATAAAGAAATATTTGGAGAGGTAAGAGAGGAACACAGATACATAAATAAATCACTTAGATGTACGTGGGTATTAGAGATGCTGATATTCACAAGGAAAAAGGAAACGAAATTATCTGAAACTTTCGCTCCAAGATTTGAATATCTTACACGAAAGCTACAGTGAAAATTCGTGTGTACTATTTCATTGCCAATGTAGGTAGGTAGGTAGGTAGCTAGAGAGAGAGAGAGAGAGAGAGAGAGAGAGAGAGAGAGAGATGCAACAATGATGATGTTGAACGATTTTCTAGGGAATAACACGTAAATACAAAAAAACTATAAAATTGTAAAGTCTACGGGATTGAAAACGAAGGTCCTAAAAAAATAGTCTCACCTGAGCTCTGAAAAAAATTGTTGTTATTATTTTGGCTTAAATTATACGCTTGTTTTAATATTTCCGGGTGTGCTGGTTATATTTATTTGTTTTATTTATTTATTTATTCATAGGTCTGTTTATTTTTATCGGCGAAGGAATTTATTTTTGTGTGTGCAGTGAATAAAGAATATATATGTGGGAAAATTGTGATAATTGGGGGTGGTTGCTGAGTAGGGACGAAAAAGAGTTTGAAGATCCTTTTTTTTTTTTTTAATCTGAGTATACCCCTCATAGGATGCAGTGTTAGGCAATGGATAACACGATAGTGAGAACGAGGGTTGTGTGATTGTGTGTGTGTGTGTGTGTGTTGAGAGAGAGAGGGAGGGGGGGGTACAAGCGTCAAAGTAAAGGTTGCTTTGTCAGCTGACCACAATGAGGTGTTGTGTAGCTTCGTGTTGTTGTTGTGGTTGTGGATACCCAAGGTCACCACACGCCCTGTCGCCCTGTCAGGCCGTCACATTCATTTAGCCTGTGTGAGGAAGTTCGTCAGTTTGTTAGTAGTCAGTCAGAGTATTAGCTAGTCAGTCAGCAAGTTACTCAGGCAGTTCTCGGTATTCATAATTGAAGATAATTTTGTGACATTCATTCATTACGAACGAGGGCGAAGCCCTTGCGAGCCTCTCGTCAAGCAGTAGCATTTTCTCACATTTGAGCGATCCGACCTGCCCCGGCCCGACCGTAACGCTTTTGAGAAGCTTATATCTCAGCAGCCACAGGGACCATCACTGCGTGGTTTGCACTGTATGATAACCCATTTTTTAAATATTTGTTCTTGACAGGTTTCATCGCACCCAGGCAGTGCACGTGGCACGTGACACGCACCAAGTGCATGTCTAAAATCTTCAAAAGAGAGACAGACAGTTTATCGTAAAGGCTTGAAACTTGGTAGGTAAATAGCCATCAATATACTCTAAGCATCCTCAGGATGTAAGGCGACTTTTCAGTGCTGTCGGATTTAAATGTTCTCGCTCGTACCTCGCCGACAGAGGCGTTTTACTGGTTCAGTGTGAACCAGGTAATTGAAGTGACGTGTTGGTCAGTCAGTCGGTCAGTCAGTCATAATCAGGTACTTTGTATATTCGTTTAATCATTCAGTCAGTCAGTCATTTAGTCAGTAATAATTGGTCAGACAACCCAGTAAATATAGAGTTGGAGTTATTGTCTCAAATTTTCTGTTGCACAGTATCTTAATAAAATCCTTCACACACTTCTTGATTCAGATGTACTTGGTGTCAGTGTCCCTAGAACTTTTCTTAGTCTTATCAGCTCTGGTATTTTATTTGGATTTAACTTACCAGACGATTTTACGCGACTGAAGATGAGTCACAGAAGAACTGAAAGTGCTTTTGCTTGGCTATACTAGACGGTTTTATGCAGTTCAAGATCAGTCACAGAAGAGCTAAGTTTTTTTGTTTTTTTTTTTCCTAATGCTGCCCTTTGATAACCTACCCATGACGGCGTGAACTCCAGTAGTGTATTTCTGGCTAACACCGGACGATTTTATTCATCTGATTTTGGGTCGCAGGAGCCTGAGAGAGTTAATATTATGCACCAAATATTATGCACTTTTTTATTTATCATCATTATACGTTATTGTTATTATTAGTATTAGTATTATTAGTAATATTATTGTTGTTGTTAGTAGTAGTAGTTGTTATTAGTGGTTAGTAATATACATCAGATATTATGCACTTATTATGTACATGTAATATTAACATTCTCAGTAACCCCTTAGCAACCCCTCAACCTTGGTGTGAACATCCTTGCTTTGTAATATAAACATCCACCATCAACTTCCCTCATGTAAGCCTTGATAACAGTAAACGTCATCCCGAATTCAAGATAGCACCACTGATTGAAGCCTCTTTCATATAACCTCCTCCTCATCTCTATAACAAAAAAATAAACGCGATTGATTAGTATATATAACTTATCTTCACTCAAGCATAATTGAAGCGTCGTTGATAGGAGCGTCCCGTTATCCTTTATCTTCCTAATTTAAGCATCAGTAATATAAATATCCCTATCTATCTTTTATCTAAATAGCTCTGATACAAACACATCCTCCCAGCATTAGTCCTTTCAGCATGAGGACGTTATTATTATTTTTTCTTGCCGCTACCGGATTATTTTATATTGTTGAGTAAAGGAGTCTAAGTGACCATCCTCTCTTAGTAACCTTGATCATATCCCTTCAGTCCGAGAATGTCTTTTATATCTACCTTTCGTAAACTTAATTCTCTGTCTACTTAAAATTTCCTGGAGTTCATACAGACTACTTTTTTTTTTTTCAGTCCGAGGATGTCCTTTATCTATCTTAATATTAATTCTTTATCTACTTACGATTTTTTTTAGTTCACACAGACGACTTTCTTTACTTTAGGAGAAAGATTTTGAACTGGATGGGTTAGATACATCCTTCGGTAACCCCTTCACTACGAGCGGACGTCTTGTAAATTCAGTCTTGCTGCCTCCAGTCGATATTACTCATCTTAGGGGAGGAATTTGAAGATGCAGGGGTTAGATGCAGTCTTCGTTAAACCCATCAATACTACACGTCTTTCTTATGTTGAATATAATATCCTGATTGCAGCAAGGACAAAAAGTCGTTCTCGTGCTGAAGGGGTTGATCTAAACAACGTCTTCCAGTGACTGTGCTGTAGACATCCTTTCTCATTAATATGCGTTTTGTATTTGTTTGTTCGTCTGTCTTCATCTATTAGTGTGTTTGTCTGTCTTCCATCTATCTCTCTGTGTATGTATCTGTGTCACCCTACTTAAAATATCTGTCTGTCTATGTATCTTTCTATCCTTATTTATCTCTATCAATCTGTATAAGTATACTCGTGTATACAGTATATATATAATCTTCCACGCATCTAGCTATCTGTCTGCCTGCTACTGTCTATCATTTTATCTGCCTTTCTACAGTATGTATCTATCTTCTATCCATCCATCTATCTATGTCTGTTCATCTGTTTTTCTGTGTGTCTGTCCCTCTGTTGATATCTCTATCTATCTGCCCATCTGTCTATCTGTCTATCTGTCCTATCTGTTTGTCTATCAGTCCATCTATCAGTATCTATCTGTCCATCTGACCTTCTATCTGTATATCTATTTTCCGGTACAGTAATTGCTGTACTGTACGTATAATCCCAGAGTTCAACCATGACGGGTCGCCCTTCCTCATGCACAGCCACCAAGTGACAGCCGGTTTGTTTTTATTTGACGGAAGTGGACCACTCACACCTGGAATACGGAGCCGTCCCCACAACACCCAAGACATCGCCCGGCGGAAGGAAGGTAGAGCGTTATATATGGACCACCCTGGGTATGGGGCACTCAGTAACGTCAATGCAGATGTTACCCACGTTATTTTATAGTAGTTTAAATCACATAAAACGATGCGATGCGGGATGTTATAGTTCTGTCACCTTAACTTGACCTAAAGATTTGTCTTTTTGCTGTCAATTTCCAGTTCCTCAGTGGCTAAAAAAAGTTGCTGCATCGTTTCGTGGGGGAAAGATTTGCTCCATCGTTTCCATAGCGCTTTTTCGTTTCTAGTTTTTTTTTTTTTTTTTTTTTACAGAAGGTGAACAGAGGAAGAAAAAACAAATTAACTAAAAAAATAATAATTCCCTACTCCAGATTACAGGTGTCCTCCGTTCATAATAAATCTTTAGCATTCTCAAATTAATCCATTGCTACAACTCAACAATTTTAGGCCAAGTTTAAGTGAAGGGAGTTTATTGCGTGTCTAGCGGCGGAGAAAGCTTACCTACTATTCCATGCGTCTGCTTCACACTTATGGCACTCTCCTCCATGATGCATCATTTTGTGAAAGAAAATTACCTGTGAATAGCAAAGCATCTCATTTATTCGCAGTCTCCCATTCATCCTCCTTTCACCTCGCTCTCGTGCTTCCTCTCCTCTTTCGTACATTCCTTTCATGCATTTTCAGTCGCAGCTTTGTAATGCTGCATTAATTTTGTACTGTGTGTGTGTGTGTGTGTGTGTGTGTGTGTGTGTGTGTGTGTGTGTGTGTGCGCGCGAGCAGATGCATACAGTATGTGCGCATGTGTATGTGTTGTTTATGTTGTCTTTGTCGTTGCTGCCCAGGATCATCTAACTTGTGAACCCGGTGGACTGCAGGCTGAAGTTACCATCTTCCTGCATTCCACCATGTTTCTTTCGAGGGACAGGGGAGGAGCGAGAAACATATTTATGACAGGGCAGTTGCGCCGCCCAGTTATATCGGTGCCACCACTTGAAGGCATCCCTCTCCAGCACGTGTGTGTCAGATATATGTGGATGAGTCTGTGTATGTGTGTGAGCAAAGATGTGTGAGTGTATTTATAAGCAGATGAATATATGTGTGTGTAACTGTATTGTAAGACCTTGCGTGTGTGTGTGCATTTATGGAAGAGTTTATCTGTGTGTGTGTGTTTGTGTGTGTATGTGTGTGTGTGTGTGTGTGTGTGTGTGTGTGTGTGTGTGTGTGCTAATGACATCGACCTAGAAACCATGGAAGGCCTTATTCTGATTTGCGATGGTTCTTATGATAAGCCAATTGTGATAATGATGAAGGAAGTGATTTGGGGAGAGATAATGGACGGATGTGTGTATGTGAGAGAGAGAGAGAGAGAGAGAGAGAGAGAGAGAGAGAGAGAGAGAGAGAGAGAGAGAGAGAGAGTTTCCTGTGTTGCGTGCAGAGAACAAGTAAAAAAAAAAAAAACGAGGAAAGTAAATGTCAAGGAGATAATTAGTCTTTCTTAACCCTTTCACCCCAATTGCTTTATTTATTTATTTTTTTCGTCAAAGTATGGTATCAGAAACAACTCAATAGATCCTATGATTCGGCTGAAGAAAATCGTCTGAAGTAAGGTCAAATATGATAGATGTGTCCTGATGAGAGGGTTTATGATGAGAGAATTATCCCCCTCATCCCCTTTACATCACCTCGGCTGAATAAAATCGTCTGGCGTTAGCGGGAATACAATACTAATTTGTCACGATTATTTGTGTTAACCATTTGACCACATGAGCATTTACATCTTACCGAAATCAATAATAATAATAATAATAATAATAAAATAATTAACACACAAAAAAGTACACAGACACCAATACTGTGTCCATTTACAGTTGATCTAAAATTGCCATCACCATTTAAGGAAATATTTACACCGAGGAAATGCCCTTAACGAAGAACAGTTATCGGGAATCATTTGTTCGGAGATATATATATACACACTTTACATTGATATTTTCACCCTGGTTTGATTTTGAATTGCCAGATAATTGTATGGGTGAAGATAGAAGTATAAACAAGTAATTTTATACGAAGTTCAATCTCAGGGACATTCTCTAATTTTTTCTCCAGTTTGGTTGTGTAATACTGTATTTTGGTGGCTACAAAGGTGACGATAAAGTTACAGAAAAGCAGTCTCTTAAATACCTCAAGAATGTTAATTTTAGTTTGTTGGTGAAGTAGAATCGCATATGTAGTAGTTAAAGATATATACAGTCAGTGTTATACGCAGAAAAATATATAAATCGGTCAGCCTATAAAAAAGTGTCGGAATTCATTTGTTAGAGGAAATTGAATCAAGCAATATTTGTTTATGATGTGCTGCTTAATCCTGAGAAAAAAAAAAAAGTTCTGTGCCATAGGATGTGAATTTAACCAGTTCAGACAGAGGACGAATTTTATACTTGATTCTTGCTATCTTTAGGCCATTTTCCTTCGTTTAGGAGAGAGAAAGGTCGAACTGGATGGGTTAGGTATTTCCTTCAGTAACCCCTTCACTACAATATTCTGTTCACTTTACGTTGGCCTAAAATTGCCATCCCTCCATCTTGAATAACACTAGAATATGATGCTAGTCACGAAGAAGCTCCACAGAAAGGATGCAGAGGCACAGCATCTGTCACGGAGCTATGTACACTGAGCAGCAGGGACGAAAATTGGGCCAGGCTGAAATTAATGAACTATAGAGGCCCTTCTTACCTTGAATATAATCGTTTGGTTTGAGCTTAAACGGAAATATGACCTCGTAGTGAAGGGATTAATGAGTGATGTAAAATTGGGCTACTTAGAATATGTATACAATACAGTGTGTCAAAGCATCTTGTCCTGTATTTCAGAATGCGTAAAGCACCGCACGCGATTCTCTCTCTCTCTCTCTCTCTCTCTCTCTCTCTCTCTCTCTCGTGTGTGTGTGTGTGTGTGTGTGTGTGTGTGTGTGGTCCCAGGGCTGTGTGGCTGTGTAAGTGAGGCCTGCGCTTGTCTGCCTGTCGCCTGCACGTCACTTCACTCCTCCTTGATTGCAGGATTGGTTCACGGTCAGGGGTTCCAATTGTGTCGTTGGGTTTGGTGAAAGACACTGGCTGGAATGAAGAACCGATTGAAGGGATTAGTGAAAGACGCTGCCTGGAATGAAGAACTGATTGAAGGGATTGGTGAAAGACGCTGGCTGGAATGAAGAACCAATTAAAGGGACTGGTGAAAGACGCTGGCTGGAATGAAGAACCGATTGAAGGGACTGGTGAAAGAGGCTGAAGAACCGGTTAAAGAGATTGATGAAAGACGTTGGCTGGAATGAAGAACCGTGTCTCTTTACGCCGTCTTTTTCCTGTTAATATTTCTTCTGAAGTACAAAAAAGAAGAAAGAAAACTAAGTGTTGGCAATAGGGCTAGACTGTTTCTGAGGTTAGTAACGTCTTAGATGAGATGGGGAGAAAGGTGGAGAGAGAGAGAGAGAGAGAGAGAGAATTTTTACCAGTATACCAAAGTTTGATTAATAATAACTTCCAGTAAAATTGTACGGCATTATCCAGAGTCAGATACACAAGCCATTTCCGTCCGTTTAAATACCTGAAAACACCAGGTATTAATATTGTGATATGTGTAGCGACGCTTTTGTAGGCTTTATGTATATTTCATTAAATATCGGTATTTTTAATCGTATCTACACTTTTTTTTTTTTTTTTCACAGGAAAGGGTTGAATGACAGGTGAATGGAGGTGTAGTTTATTTTAGCAGGGAACACTGATAAAAGCTGACCTATTTTGTGTTAGTCGCTTTCCCGTTTCTAGGTTAAACTGGCACCGTTTATAAACGCGGAAATGAGGTTTAATGAATGGTGGTGGTGGTGATGGTAGTGGTGGTTTTGGTGGTGGTGGTGGTGTGGTGGTGATGGCAGTGGTGGTTCTGGTGGTGGTGGTGGTGGGGTGGTGTTGGTGGTTGCGGTGGTGGTGGTGATATCAAGATTTTTAATTTAGGTTTAACTCTTTAGTTCGAGCACTCCTTCCAGAGATGAGCAAAATCGTCGCCAGGTAGTCAAAGCTAGATTATAAACCCAATAAACGTGAAAGTCATTTTCGGCTTAATATCCCCCTCATTCGGATGACATCTTTCCCTTTTTAATCAGGCGCCACTAGTTGATTTTATCTTAATGGAGATCTCATGTAGTTAAAGTGTTCTTAAAGGCTACTGTAACCTCTGCACTTCACAAAATCCCTAAGCAGAATAAAGTCGTCTGAAGGCAGTAAGAATGAAATATACGTCACGGATCAAGGGGAAAATATTGCTTGTGGGTAGCTGTTTTAAACGTGACGAATATACCTAACTCCTGTCTCTTCAGTTGATAGATAAGTGTAAAGATTTTGGAGATTTAATTAGACTAGTAGCTGAGGAGATTCATTACTACCTCATAACCTAAGGCTTATCAAATTTCATGAAACCAAAATTTAGTATTCTAGTTGTAGGAGTGGTCTAGTTCCATCAGGTGAAGGTGAACCGATTATAGTAAAAATACCATGAAGATTCCCTCATGTTGAAGGGGTCACTGATGCTACTTCATAACCTCATTATTTTAAGGGGTCCTCTGTGGTTAAATAAAATCGTCCGTGGGTAACCAGAGTAACCTGCAGAAAATCCCGTTCTAGCGAAGGGGTTGAAATGTGCGCAAGGCAAGAGGAAATGCGGACGTAGAATATTATGAAATCTTTAAATAACAGTGCTTCAGTCCATGCTCTTGAAAGCGTGTGCCAGACCGCAGTCTTATGTGGTAAATGGGTGTGAAATAAGTCGATTCGGGTTGATGATGTTTTGATGGATGGCCAGGGATGGTGGTGAGAGGTGAGCGAGGCTGGGGGAGTTTACCCTGTGAAGATGAAAGGTTGGCAGGTAAGGTTTTGATAATATATTGCCTCAGAATTCCGTGGGGTATGAGGTAATGGACGGAATAGGAGGAAAGGAGTGGGCGTGACGAGCTTAGAAGGTAGTGAGTGATGGTGTAAGGTGAAATGGGTACACACAGTAGTTGCAGGGGCAACTTTAGGCTCATGAGAATGTGAATCCAATGGACTGCAGGTTGAAGTTCCCCTCCTTCTGCAGTCTACCATTCTCCTTTGGGGGGTTAGTGTGGGAGTTGAAGGATAATTGTATTACCGGGCAGTGGAGCTGCCCAGTTATATCGACGCCACCACGTGAAGGCATCCCTCTCCAGCACTGTTTCACCTTGTGATAACTTGTGTTATATATGAGGGGTAGCGTTTGGGGATGAACTGATATTGTTATTTTTATGAGCATGTCAAACTAGGAGATACCGTAAGGGTGGTGTAGAGTGAAGAGTGCGCAGGATGGGCTGGGATGGTGGTGGAGGGTGAAGAAGAGCGAACAGGGTGGTAGGGGACGATGAAGAGTAGGCAGGATGAGCTGAGATGGGGCAGGACGGAGGTAGAATATTTTGTAAAGATTGACGTTGCTGCTTGGCCGGTATGAATGTAATGATGGTTTAACTCTAGACCCTTCAGAGGTTTATTAAGGGCGAGTATTATTTGGAGTTAACCGAGATATATGGCTTAATTGACAGCTTTTTTAATCGATAGATTTTTGTGTAAGCAGTCTCCCAGAACAAGATGAAAGCAAATCCATATACCTGGCTTCTTACAGCGCAGGTAAAAATCCTGGACGTGAGTGAGAATGCGGCGGGTGATTGAAGTGGGTAGTTATTAGTTAGTGGGGTGTGTTGTGGTGTGGGCGTCCGCTCTTACGTCGCCGCCTGTGTCGCCCCTTAGCTGTTTATGAGGTATTGTGTCACCCCAGAGCCCCCGTCAGCTCATGTATTGTTCTTCCCTCATGGGCACGCTGACGAACGCTGACGTCGGGGGTGCTGGTGAGGTGTTTGGGATCTTGGAGGTGTTGTGGTGTGTGTGTGTGTGTGTGTGTGTGTGTGTGTGTGTGTGTGTGTGTGTGTGTGTGTGTGTGTGTGTGTGTGTTTTCTAGGAGTGGTGTGATATGACGCATGTTCTGGATATTTTGGGTATGATGAAGGAAAAGGTCGTTGGATGGGGTACTATGGTAGGATATGCTGCAGGATTATAATAAGATTGTGGTGATGTGGTATATCGAGATGTATCTAGAGTCCAAGAGGTGTGATGGTATGCTGAGATGGTGGTGTGTGATGTTATTCTTTCGGAGGAGAGAATGTTTTCACCTTTGTTTGTTTGTTTGTCTGTTAGCAGGATTACTCAAAAACTAAAAGAAAGATTTGGACCAAATTTGGTGGGTAGATAGCCTATGTCCCAGGGAACAATCGATTAACTTTTGGGACCGATCCGGATCGTAATACAGTTTCTGGATCCGGAAAACACTTTTTGCGAAACCCTGATCGTTGATGAGAAAACCTAACCCATTATGAAGAGTGGTTTGGAAATAACGTTGCCCTTGTCGGAGAGATGCACTCCACTGAGTGCTCCTCTAGTTGGGTTTTTATAGTATGATTGTGTGATGTGGAACTTGAGTGAAGGTTTGTTGGTGTGGAGTATATTGTTCGATATTGATGTGGTGAGAGGTGTTTCGATTCTCGTGTTCTTGTTCAATAGTGTGGTGGAGAGAGTTGTGGTGGTGGTGTGGTGTGGTGGTGAGAGTTGTGGTGGTGGTGTGGCATGGTGCGACATTGTTTGAGGGTTTCGTTACACGGTGCAAATAAGAAGGAATGGATATAATAAATGAGATAATAATTGATCAGAAGAGTGAAAATAAAATACGGAAGTGAAGACGCGCCAACCGTATGTAGAACATCAGAGAGAGAGAGAGAGAGAGGCTTCTCGTATAACTGTGTGTGTGTGTGTGTGTGTGTGTGTGTGTGTGTGTGTGTGTGTTTTCTCACACGTTCGTCAGGGTAACAATAGTGCGGAAGTGTGCAGTCTCATAGCCGTGTGGAGAGAGAGAGAGAGAGAGAGAGAGAGAGAGAGAGAGAGAGAGAGAGAGAGAGAGGCTATAAGTAAATCCACAAGTACACAATCTCTTCAGTGCATCCTTGTATATTACATGCTTAATACCGCCAGACGATTTTATTCAGCTTTGCGTATCAGACTGGATGTGTTAGCTTTAGCAGTAATTTTTTTGCTCTGGCACTCTCCTCAGATAGTCTTCAGGAGGCACCAAGAATAGACTATAAGGAGACGATATCGTACTGAAAGGGATAATAGAATAAGGAACGTACCATTGCCTTGAAATGTATAGAAAGATTAGCAGAGACGAAAGAAAAAGAGGATAAGAGCATACTATAGACGCTAGACGGAAGGAGCAAGGATATTAGACAGTCGCGTAGTCAACCATAGAAGTATCGAGCCTCTTACCCCATTCATCTTTCAGAAACATGGACGAAGCATTGTGATACCTAGAGCTCCCTGTGAGTATAAGTGCAGTTATTATCCTTGTTAATTATTAGGACTCGAGAGCGCACAGAAGTTCACATTCTGGGTACTAGGTTAATAGATTCATGTGTGTACGACAAAACTCGCTCATTTTCGCAAACATCGTGCCCCAGATGTGCTATACTTTTTTTTTTTTTTACCTGCGTCGACATAATCATAAGCCGGCATATCAGTAAAATGACAAGTGATTTTGCCTTTTAGTTTTTGCATGACCAGTTGGGAATAAACCATAGTCCAGTGAGGCCCTATTCGTCCATTCAGATCCAGTCACGTCAAAGAAGACCAATTCAGATCACTTCAGGCACAGTTACATTCATTTTTATAGGTAATGTCGACCTTGTTCAGGCCTTCTTAGAATCGCTTGGACCATTTTCTAGCTCTGAAGCCTAGTTATCTTAGCTTTGATTCAGTAAAGCAGTCAGGGTCATTCGAGGACAGGTTGGGCCAATTAGAAGTCATGTTCATCAGTACCATTTCAGGTCATAAGTTTCTCAACTAATTCAGGTCGTTTCAGAGCAGTTAAGGTTATTTTTAGGTCCCCTCACGCCTTCCACTCGTTTTCAGGCACATCCACTAAGCTCCAGTTGGGTTCATTCAGATCCAAGTGGTCTATTCAGGGGTTTCATGTCCCAGTCAGGCTCATTCTTTATTATTCCAGGTCTGTTCAGGTCCACTTGAGTCCATTCACATTCACTGAGTTTAACTTATATTTAGTAATGTTCATATTCTACTACAAGGAGTGTTGTATTGGAGGTTTTTATGACAGGTGTTTATTTGTTTCAGTTTCATGTGTACTGTGTTGGAAGATATGAGTTTTAGATGTCAGACCACAGTACACGTGAGACGTAACAGATACACCGGTGTCACGTAAGACCCCTGTAATACTTAAAAGTGAGGGCGATAGTAAGTGCAGTAGATCAGTTCAAAGCTATCTCAGTAAATTTCCATCTTTTGGGGACTCTTTATGGCATTTCAAGTCCATCATATTGACCCACCCAGGACAGTACCATGGATAAGGAAATGTGTGCCAGAAACAGCGCCGTCAGTACTGAGATCTTCGGGATATAAAAGTTGAGAGTTTCCAGGTCCTTTGAGATTCGCAGAGGTTCATGCAGTCAGTTTAGGTCAGTACATACCGCCTCTCATAATGTCTGTGGAGGCGTGTGAGAAAAATTAGCCTTGCGGTGAAATGTGTCGATACAGGCTTTAAGAACTGGTTGGGAGTACTGGAGAGGGACGCCTTCATGTAGTGGCACTGATATAACTTGGTGGCTCCCCTGCCCGGTCATGCAAACTTCCCTCATTTCCCTCCCCATTCCCCCAGAGGAGGATGGTGGACCATAAGAGATGTGCAGCTTGAGCCTGCAGTCCACCGGGTTCACGTCCAGATAAGCCTTGGGTTACTACTACTACTACTACTACTACTACTACTAACTACTACTACTACTACTAACTACTACTACTACTACTACTACTACTGGGTGGGGTGAGTGGAGATAAGTGGGGTGGAAGGAATGGAATAATGGCATATACAGTATTAGTGTAGAACATGGAAAGTATAACCTGTGAATATTTGCGTTGTAGATGTGTCGGTAGTCGAGTCAGTCATGTACAGCATCAAAAATCGTTATGGTGGGTGGAGAGGAGTGGGCGGGATGGGCTGGGATGGTGGCAGATTGGTGGAGCATGTTGGTGAAAGTAAACCTAGTAAAGACGAACGTGCAAAAGGTTTATTTAAATTTTTGTCCGGGAAGAGAAACAAAAATAAATTAAAAAAACAACAACAGAGAAGAAAGAAAAAGAAAAAGAAGAAAAGCAAGAATAAGAACAAGTAAGTACGCTCAACTGTATAGCATTTTTTGTTCCGCGACAGAGGTAACAATAAGTGGAATGTATTGCAAGAGGAAGTGTGCTACATTTATTCCTTCCTTCATTGTTTTCCCCTGTACAGCGCGTGTCATTCTGAACATTTGTGGGGAGGGAGTGTGAAGTGGAGGGAAAGAATGTCTCGCCTCTTGTTTCTCTCTTATTATTTTCCTGTTTCTCCCTTTTTTTTATTTTTGTGGTTGTAGATGTGTGTGTGTGTGTGTGTGTGTAGTTATCTCTTCGGTGGCCACATTAAATAAAAAAAAATACTGAAAGGCTAATTATTATCGTTTTAGACCTTGTAACAGCGAGAGATATCCCCTAAGGTGAAATAAAAGGGACCTGGATGTAACATTGATCGCTGCGGGTTGTATTTTAGGGGAAGATTACCTTAATTCACGTGTGGTCGATAGGCATGAATCTAAGCCTTCTTTTGCCTTGTCAGTATTTAAAACCATCGGCTCACATATTCTGTTCTCCTTTCCAGTATCGCCAAAATCCTTCCTTATATCCTGTTGAGCGAGCGAGAGAGAGAGAGGGAGAGGAACTGAAATTTGCCATCCTTCCTTCTTTCCCTCTTATTCCTCCCCCTCCACCACAGTACCTCTTGAATGCTTCCAACGTCCTCTTTTCCTTCTTCTCTCTTTCCCCTGTCCCTCTTTCCCCCCCTTTCTCTCTCCCCCCCTCTCCCTTATCCCCTCTCCTTTACCCCCACTCCCAGTACCCCAGTCCTTCCTTGACTCCCGGAAAAGAAGGAACAGCGGGAAATTCGGCACTCACCTCCAGAAAACAATGGCACTACCAGGAACAATGAGTGAGAAGGTGGTTGGGAAGGCATTTTAGCGCCTCGAGAAGGAAGGGGTTTACAGCGTGTCACACCAGATGGGGATACTGTCGAGCCATTCACCACGAGAGGCCTACTGTAAATTGCTGAGCACGAGTCAAGCAGAATTACGAGTAAGCCCTTGATGACGAGAGAATTACTTAAGCTGTATAGGAGCCGTTATCAAGTTAAACACGAACTGTCAGACCTTCTAGAATGACAGGTTTAATCTTTACTAGTAGTGATTTTATTAAGCTGAACACGAATTGACAAGCTTTACTGCAAGGTGAATAGGCGTCATTGTCAAGCAGAATTAAGACTTGTCAGGCTGTTTGATATTGGAGATTTAACTCAATGCTGAAAATAAGGGCATTTAATATAAGAGATTTACTGCATCCCAAGACGAGTAAAGCATTCATAGTTTGCATGGAAAAATCGAACAGTGAAATTATCTGTATTGGTGAGAGCTGCTGCAATGAAATAAGTGGATGTTTTTCATATTCTGCCTTTATTTTCACTCATTTTAGATCATATTCAGCCTTCATACTCACTCATTTGAGCTCATATTCTGCCTTCATTTTCACTGATATTAGCTGATATCCGTAGCTCATATTCTACTTTCATTATCACTTATTTTGACTCATTTTCTGTCTTCATTTTCACTCATTTTAGCTCATATTTCATCTTCAGTTTCACTCAGTTCACTCTTCCTCATTTGCATTTATTTTAGCTCATATTGTACCTTCATTTTCACTCATTTTAGCTCATATTCCGTCTTCAATTTCACATATTTTAGCTCATTCCGTCTTCAGTTTCACTCATTTTAGCCCCGTATTCTGCCTTCAGTTTCACTCATTTTAGCTCATATTCTGCCTTCATTTTCACTTATTTTAGCTCATATTCTGCCCTCATTTTCACTTATTTTAGCTCATATTCTGCCCTCATTTTCTCTCATTGCATCTCGTATTCTACCTTTATTTTCACTTATCTCAAATATTCTCTATAACATCCCTAACCCATAAGCTTCGGCAGATGATATTTGTATTCTATCTCTACTGATGCCATACAGTGTTACTCTACTGGGAGGCCTTACGTAAAGGGCGAAATCTTTTAGACTCGCACTGTAAGAATTCCATTAATTTGTGCATAATTTAGCTATCTTCGTTCTGCTTCTCCTCCAGTTCTACGTTGGCATTGATCTCTGTTGTTACACCGCCTTGATCTTTTTAATGTAACCAACCAAAAATTTGTCGATACATCTTACACTTGGCTATTTCAGGCAGAGTATTAGATATCAAGGTCACAAGCGATATATTGGCCACTCGGAGATGAAGCGGGATGATGACACTGATCTGCATTGATTTCGCGTGTCAGCCCGGTAATATTCTAGTGTCAACTCTTTAATGATGTACTTTTTTTTATGTAATTCCATCTTTAAAAAAAAATAAAAACGTGGTCTCGACTTGTATGTTATTCCAACTAATTTCAAAATAATATATGCGGTCTCGACTTTTCCAGTATGTTATTCCAGGTGATTCCAAAATATTATAATTATTTAGTTTCGGCTTTTTTTGTACGTAATTCCAGCAGATTCCAAAATATTATATGTGGTCTAAACTTACTAGTACGTAATTCTAGATGGCTCCAGACGATTATATTTTTTATGAAAATGCTTGTTGGAATCTGAGAGTGGTCATACCGTAAACATCAACTCTCATGGTCGGGGTAAGTCTGGTTCATTATTCGAGCTTCTTTCAGACGATTTTATACAGCTGTGAGTGAGAATAAAAAAAATATGGAAATGGCCATAATTTTGCCTCATGCGCCAGAAACGACAGCGTATAACAAGAAATCGGGGAAATTACGCGGCGAACAATGCTATTACACACACACACACACACACACAATTTCACTAACACACACACACACACACACACACACACACACACACACACACACACACACACAATTTCACTAACACACACACACACAATTTCACTAACACACACACACACACACACACACACACACACACACACACACACACACACACACACACACACACACACACAATTTCACATTACATTTCCTCAGTCTTTCGGCCGATTTCGATTCCCATGGTCATAAACAATATACACATCATACCGAGCTGTGTGTGTGTGTGTGTGTGTGAGAGAGAGAGAGAGAGAGAACCCGATGCAACTATTCCAACCACAAAACTAATTTATTCCTAATTAGGCCATACAAGATAAAAAAGACGAGAAAGTAGTAGATTATTTTCACTCTTATTCTACTGACCCATGTACCGGCATGATGCAAGTAAGCAGCGATGAATGCACCTGTTCTCTTTGGCCAGTATTCTCGCCTGTTAAGGAAGCTCCCTAATACCGTTTTCAGGCGATTTATTTTCTTTATTACACCTTACTGTCCTCTGCTCTGTTACATAAAGCCTCCAATATCGCCATACTGTGCATAAATAACGCTCATAAAAATATTAGCCACCCATTTCCAAAAATAAATCGCTAAGGAAGAGGTGTAGGGACCTTCCTTAACAGGCGAACATAAGGAGCTTTGTCTCACGTCCGTATTCGTGGGTATCTTTCCTTATCATATTGTTAGATCTTTTATCATTTTGTTATATTTTAGGGGAGCGTTAGTTTTTATTACGCAAGTGGAGAGCGGGGAAGGAGATAGTGGCTGAGGAGATAGGGTGGAGATGTATTTCAGAGTGAGCGGTGTGAGTTGGAGAGAGGGCAGTCTGACTGCGGAGGACAGGGTGACTTGGAGGTACTCGTATGCGGCCACCTCTTCCTGTTTAAGGTGACTGGCCATGGGTAGATAGATAGATAGATAGGTCTCTCTCTCTCTCTCTCTCTCTGTCTGTCTCTCTCTCTCACACACACACACGCACACGCACACACACACACCGCGACCCTGACACCACAACTTGGGCCAGGATTAATACAGCTTAGGGGCCAAGTTTCGAATCCCCAAGAGGCTCCCGAAGTTTGCGGCCACGTCTGCGAACAGAATGTCACCCGAGGAGCGTTGGAAGAAGAAGAAGAAGAAAAGGAAGAGGTAGAAAAAGGCTGATGATGAGGAAGAAGAAGAAATAAAAGAAGATGGATGATGATGATGATGATAAGAAAGAGGAGGAGGAAGAGGAAGATAAGAAGATGTTGATGGGATGTGGTGGAAGTGTGAGCGCGAGATCTGGCGGGAGGTGTGGTGGTGTTGTGATGTGACTCTGGTATATCGTGGTATTTGTAAATGGTGGTGGAATGTGTTCGTTAGTTACTGGGATGTGGCAGTGCTGATATGTGACACTGATTTGTTGGTGTGTGTGTGTGTGTGTGTGTGTGTGTGTGTGTGTGTGTGTGTGTTAGGATGTGAGACTGAGATATGTGAGTGTGCTGGGGTATGGCACTGTGATATTTGAGGGTGTTGGGATGTGACGCTGTTGTTTGATGCTATGTGTGGATATTGAGATGTGACATTGTGATTTAATGGTGTATATGGGTGTTGGGATGTAATGTGTTGGTAGGTGTGTCATGCGCTAGTATGTGTGTACTGGGATGTGACATTATTATGCTAGTATGTGTGATGTGTTTGTATAAGTGGATGTTGAGATGTTATTTGCTGATATGTATGGCTGCTAGGATGTGATGTGCAGATATGGTTGAGTATTGGGATGTGACACTGTGATATATTGGTATGTATTTATGTTGGGATATGATGTGCTGATATGTGTGGGTAATGGGATGTGACACTTTGATATGTTGGTGTGTGTTGGATATTGGGATGTGACACTTTGATGTGTTGGCATGTGTGGATATTGCGATGTGACAGTTTGACATGCTGCTATGTGTGGATATTGGGATGTGACAGCTTGATATGCTGGTATGTGTGGATATTGAGGTGCTTGATGATATGTGGGTATTGGAATGACACTGTAATATACTGGTATGTGCTGGTATTGAGATGTGATGTGCAGCTATGTATGGGTATTGGGATGTGACATTGCGATATGCTGATATGTGTGATTGCTGGGATGTGATGTGCAGGTATGTGTGGGTATTGGAATGTGACACTGATTAGCAGGTAATGTGGGTATTGGAATGTGATGTACTGGTATATGTGGGTGTTCAGATGTGACACTGTGATATGTTGGTATGCTTGACTGTTAGTATGTGATATGCTTGTACATGTGGGTGTTGAGATGTAACACAGTAATATGCTGGTATCTGTGATTTTTGGGATATGCTTGTATATGGGTATTGATATGTAACGTTGTGATGTGCTGGTATGTGTGGGTGTTGGGTTGTGTCACTGATTTCTTAGTTCTAGAAGGTGCTAGGATGCGACTCAATGATATTTTATTTTGACATCTTTCCCATTATATTTTGTTATTTTCAGAGAGACTTATTTCGCTTTGGATAGGCTTCTCGAACTGGAGGGGTTTGATGTACTCTTCATTAACCCCTTCAGTATGAGTGGCCGTTTTAAACTTTTTAATCCCATGACGTCTTTTATGCATATTTGCCATCATTAGACGATTTTTATTCTGATCAGGGGAGGGTTTTCGAAGTGGGGAGGTTAGATATAGCCTTCATTAACACTCTCAGTACGTAAAATCTCACTTAAGGTGAAGGAAAGCGTCTGGTGGGGGCCCGATTAGAATGAAAATAATCCCTGCACGTCATCGAACTGAAAGAGTAAGCTGAATAAAATCGTCTGAATCATCAAAACCAAACCAACAATAAAAACAGCATCCTTGTAATTAAGCTAAAAAGTTTCACAATTATACCGATTATAATCTGCAACTGTAATCTCCCAACTACATCGCAGTGACCACACAGGCTCTCAGAAACAAGGGCTTACAGACACACGCGCTCACAGACACACGGGCTCTCAGACACACGGGCTCTCAGACACACGGACTCTCTGACACGCGGGCTCTCAGACACACGGGCTCTCTGACACGCGGGCCTTCAGACACACGGGCTCTCAGACACACGGGCTCTCAGATACACGGCCTCTCAGACACAGGGCCTCTCAGATACACGGCCTCTCAGACACACATCACTAGGACTACGTTATGCAGCAGTGGGGCCTTATTTGCATAGTGAGTGGGCCCTTAAATTCGTCCGCTTAATGTTATTGTCACTTGGTTAAAAACACGATGGTTTGGCACGTGGAGAGAGAGAGAGAGAGAGACACACACACACACACACACACACACACACACACACACACACACACACACACACACACACACACACACACACACACACACACACACACACACTTTTCCTGTTAATGGATCCTGCCTCCCCCATCATGATGATGATGGTGATATTTTGTGATGTCATGTATCATCTTTTGTTTTTTATTTATTTTTTACACGTTGCTATGCTCGTACAATGATTCTCTCTCTCTCTCTCTCTCTCTCTCTCTCTCTCTCTCTCTCTCTCTCTCTCTCACATTATCTGGATACTGTATGGCTGCATCCTATTCAGTATCCACTCCAATCTCGTTTCCAATTTTCTCTCGAACCCTGCGTACTCTCTCTCTCTCTCTCTCTCTCTCTCTCTCTCTCTCTCTCTCCCTCATTAGCTCAGAGGCACCCACAAAGTTCCCAAGTTGTCTGTCTTCCCACGTACTGTACCCAGCCCCATCCATCTACACTATATTAGTCCCCCTTGTCTCCTCGCTCCCTCCCCACGTCTCCGTTTTTCTTAAGTCTTCTCGTCCCCTCCTCTCTCTCTCTCTCTCTTTCTCTCTCTCTCTTCTCCTCCTCCTCCTCCTCCTCCTCCTCCTCCTCCTCCTCCTCCTCCCTTCCTTTCTTCCTTCATTCCTTCCTTCTGTACCTGCTCCATTCTTCTTTCCCCTACAGTTCGTTCTTTTCGTCCTCCTTCCAACTCTCGTCTGTCGTTCCTTTCTTCCTTTCTCCTCCTGTGTATGTATCGTCTCCTTCCCTTCTCTGCCTTTTCACTCACCTTCCCTTCTGTCCTCTCTTCCCATCCCACGCCTTTCGAACATAATATCATTCCCTCATTTTCATTGACTTTTTTCCCCTCCCTTACTTTTCCACCCAGCTTACTTACGCAATTCCTCCCCAGTCCTGTACCTCTCTACCTATGTCCTTTTCTTGTCCAGACATTTTTTTTCTCTCCCCCCACTTTTTTCATCCCCCTTCCTTCCTTCCGTCCTTCCTTCCTCCTCCTCTTGTTGCCTTTTCAGATTTTCCTCTCTCTCCACACCTTTGTTATTTTCGTCTCTCCCTCTACTCTTCTTCCAATTCATGTTCCTTCCTTCCTTCCTTCCTCCTCCTCTTGTTGCCTTTTCAGATTTTCCCCTCTCTCCACACCTTTGTTATTTTCGTCTTTCTTCCCCTCCTCTCCTTCCTCTTCATGTTTTTCCCTCCCTCCCTTCCTGCTATCTTCTTTGCCTTTCCTCTCTCCTTCTCCCCTCATTCTCCCCCTCCCATACCTTCTCATTGCCCCTTTTTCATCTCCAGTCATTCTCTCTCCTCTCCCATCTTTCCCCTCCCCATCTCAAATCTTTTCCTTCTCAGACTGTCCCCTTCTCTCACCCTTCACCTCCCTCCCCCTTCCCCTGCCTCTCCCCCCTTCCCCAACCCCTCTTCCCCCTTCCTCTACCTCTCTCTTCCCCCTCTCTCCTCCCCTTCCCCACTCCCACTCCCCATTTAACTCCCTCCCCCCTTTTTTCTGCAGGTACGTGAGCCAAGTTGTCAGCAGCCTGAGAGGACACAAGTTAAGGCGCCTTTGGACTTAGCAACGCCAGAGTAAGTTCGATGACCCCGGATTGAAGGACAGGGAACGATGCCTCAATTCACAAACTTTGCTGCAGATAAGGGGTTTTGTGGTGGGAGGGGTTGGGGGTTGTGAGTAGGGGGTAGGAGGGGAGGAGGAGCTGCTGGAGGTTAAGGGGAGTGAGTATAAGTGGAGGGGGAACTGCTGGTGGGGGAGGGGAAAGAAGTGAGTGAGGGGAGAGAGAACTGCTGGAGGGAGAGGGGAAGGGAGTGAGTGTGAGGGGAGAGAGAGCTGCTGGAGGGAGAGGGGAAGGGAGTGAGTGTGAGGGGAGAGAGAGCTGCTGGAGGGAGAGGGGAAGGGAGTGAGTGTGAGGGGAGAGAGAGCTGCTGGAGGGAGAGGGGAAGGGAGTGAGTATGAGGGGGAGGGGAGGGGAGGGGAGTATGTGGATGTAGGTGTGAGCAGGGACAACCATATGTGCCTTGAGTCAGAAACCCGTCCTGAAGATGAAGAGGTTTGTGCTAGGAGGTTTGGGTGGAGGTTGGAATGGGGAGGGGGTTGTGTGAGCGGTGTGAGTGGGAGGGCAAGATGGTGACTTGTGTGAGTGTGTTTACGTGTGGGGAAGGGACAACAAAATATGCCTTGATTCAGAAAACTTTGTTACTTACGAGGTCGGTGGTGGGGTGGGGTTGGAGCATGGGGAGGTGGCGTGACGTGTGTTGGAGGGGGAGGGGTGTAGGTGGGAGAAGAAGGGGGTATGTGAGTGGCAGGGCTTTTGTGGAGGAAGGAAGGAAGTGGGGGGAAAAGGGGGATGATTTGTGTGAGGGGGTGAGCGTGAGTCTAGAGATAAATAAGAGGATGATTCAGATTCTTTTTTCTGCTGGTGAAGCGGTTGGTGGAGGAAGAGGTTAGGGGAGGGGGGGAGTTGTGTGACATATGTTGGTGGGGGAGGGGTGTAGGTTAGGGGGAAGGGGATATGGGTGAGGGGAGTATGTTAGGCAAGGGAAAAATGTATATTCTAGCGTTTTACTTTTTTTAGTGGAGAGGGGAGCGAAAGAGTGGATTGGACGGATAGGAATTGAAAAGGGGTTGTTTGAGAGGTTTGGAGGGAGGTTGCGTGAGGGGTGGAGGTGAGTAGGTGAGGATTTGATGTAGGTGGTGTAGGTAGTGATAGTAGTAGTCGTGTTTTGCAAGAATATGTGGTATATGGGGAATGTGAGGTTATGTGTATTGATGAAGATGATGTTAATGGTGGTATGGTGATAGAAGTAGTGTATATATGTTTTGTTAAGTTGTAATAGTGGTGTAAGTGGTATCAGTGTGGTGTTTTTCGCTGGTGTAATGCGTGTGAATTTATGAACAAATGTGGGTATCATGCTTTGCGGTAATCCTTCCGTATCATTTATAGTATTAATTTTCACTGCGAAGTTTTTGTTTTTTTTCTTTCATGCTTCCCATCTCCAGACAGTTTTCTTCAGTTTTAGTAAATTTTCCAACTTGAGGGATTAGATTTAGCTCTCATAAACTCATTCAATAATAGCGCGTTATCCTAAGCTGAGCAAAATCGCCTGGTAGAAACAATAATAGGTAACTGAATAATCATGGTTAAGGGATTCTGTCGACCTGGTTTGTATAGATAGCTTGGACGTTGTTGGAAGGACACAAGTCAAGAGTGAGAGCCGTGGAAATGAGTTATTTAAGAGGAGCCTGTGGAGTCACATGGAGAGACAGGCTGACGAATGAGGATATAAAGGAGCGTTGTGGTGTTGATGTGGATGTGATAGGAAACGTTATGAGGAACACACTGAGGTGGTTTGGCCATGTGGAGAGGATGGAGGGTGAAAGACTGACGAAGAGAGTGTATGTGAGTGAGGTGGAGGGGGAAAGAGGGAGGGGGAGGCCGAGGATGAGATGGAGAGATGGGGTGGAGAGGTATATGAGAGAGGGGGGTGTGAGTTGGGAGCAGGGGAGTGAAATGGCGGGGGACAGGGCGACTTGGAGGCGATTTGTTTGTGGCCACCCCAAACGGGATTGAGGCGTCTGGCAATAGATAGATAGATAGACCATATGTAGAATACTTACCAGAGAGCCTTCTAAGCTGACGAGAATATGACCCACATGTTGCAGAATGTTGAGGAGACATTAGGTTATTGCAGGTGATCGGAAGCTAGGTAAAGATTGGACAAAACGCTCCTCTTCTACCCCATCCGACATTTTCTCATGTGTTGCCCGGACGGCCCTGCGTTTTCAATGTCTGTCCAGCAGTAGTTATTTATTTCTTACTCCCACTGCCACGCCCCTTCCCACACCAGCAGATTGAGCCGTCCCCGCTACATGCAAGACACCGACAGCCGAGGTTCTGTTTGTTGCCCTGTTTATGGACCACCCTGTAGATTGCTGAAACAGTAAAAAGAATTGTTGGTGGTGAGGGTAGTAATGATGCTGTTAACGGTAGTGTGATGATTATGTAGGTGCAGTGATGATATTTGTAAGTTGCAGTTAAGGGTATGTTGGTGCAAGTAGGTGGGGAGCTATAATAGAGTACAGAAATAGTGATGTGGTATAGAGATAGGTGTGGTGAGAATTGCTATGATTTTGTTTATGCTGTGATGAGTTTCTATTGTGTCAACGGTTCTGGCTTTTGACTAGACTGTTCTGTGTTAATTTAGCGATGCAGAAAGTAGGTGTTGCTGTTTGCTGATGATACAGTATTGTTGAGTGAAGATGAATGGGAGTTGCAAGGTTTGGTGAATGAATTTGGGACAGTGTGTAGGAGGAGGAAGCTGAAAGTTAATGTAAACAAAAGTAAAGTTATGGTGTTTGAGAGGAATGAAGTCACAGAGTGTGCAGTGAGGTTGGATGGTGAGGATATGGAGAATGTGAGTGCATTCAAGTACTTGGGTAGTGTGATGAGTAAGGATGGAACTTTGGGGGATGAAGTACGTGAAAGGGTACAGCAGGGAAGGAAGGTTGTTGGTACACTGAAAGCAGTGATGAGAAATAGGGAGGTGAGTATGGAAGTTAAGAAGTCACTGCATGATAGTATTGTGATCCCTACCCTGACGTATGGAAGCGAGGCGTGGACCTTGCAAGAGGGGAACAAGTCAAGAGTGAGAGCAGTGGAAATGAGTTACTTGAGAGGAGCATGTGGAGTGACATGGAGGGACAGGTTGACGAATGAAGAAGTGAAGGAACGTTGTGGGGTAGATGTGGATGTGGTTGAGAAGATTAGGAGAAATACACTGAGGTGGTTTGGACATGTGGAGAGAATGGAGAATGAAAGACTGACTAAGAGGGTGTATGTAGGTGAGGTGGAGGGAGGGAGAGGGAGGGGTAGACCGAGGATGAGGTGGAGGGATGGAGTTGAGAGGTATATGAGGGAGGGGGGGGTGAGTTGGGGGGAGGGTAGTCAAATGGTGGGTGACAGAGTGACTTGGAGGCGTTTTGTCTGCGGCCACCCTTTGCGGGATTAGGGCGTCGGGCTATAGATAGATAGATAGAAAGTAGGTTAGGTTGGTGCAGGTGACACAGGCGGGCATGAGATTGCGTAATAGTAAATATGGTTAGTAGAGGGGAGCAGTGATGATTTGGTTATTACTATGAGGAGAACGAGGATTAGATAGGTGTAGTGGTGACATTTTAAGTATGTAGAGGGGGTTGTAGTGAGCACGTAACTATAATAGTGATGTAATGTGCTTAGTGGCGAAACTGTTCTTCTGATATTTGTGGTGTTTGGTGATGCCAGTAATATTATAGTGCCTGTGAGGAGATTGAAGACTACAACTATAGGGATAATAATATAGTGGTGCAGAATGTTGAAACGGTGTTGCAGAAAGGACACAGTGTTGCAGGGAGGTGGATATAGTACTCGTGGTGATTCAGTGATATAATGTTGCAAGATGTTGATACGATGGTGCAGAAGGGTCACAGTGTTGCAGCAAGGAGGGTATGTTGGTGCAGGTGTTAAAGGTGAAAGCAGAAACAGATGGGTGAGAGATTTAAATATGTACATGGTTGGCGGAGGCTGTAGGCAGGTGGACACATTCCCTTGCTGACAGCTTCCAAGAATGCTGACGACAACGATACTATCTCACCTTACAGAAAAAAAAAAAAAAAAAAAAGAGAAAAGAGAGAAACAAAGAAACATAAAAGAGAGAGAGGAGCTGTTATTTATAATTCACAAATATCCAGCGCGCGCGCACACGCGCACGCACACACACACACACACACACACACACACACACACACACACACACACACACACACACACACACACACACACACACACACACACACACACACACACACACACACACACACACACACACACACACACACACACACCGCAGAAACTATTATAATGATTTAATTTTTGCCTTTCTTTTTGGCATCTCTGTAAAATTATAAACTCTGTATTCCTTCCTGCCTTCCCTTAATCGCAAGAGGTCTACCCTAAGCTGAATAAAATCGTCTGGAGGTCGCAAGAATATAATAAAAGCAAGACATCATGGCACTGCTGAGGTTAAGGGAATAGATCTTAAACCCTTTTGTTATGTGACGCTTCCTCTAGGCTATTTATAATCGTCTGGTGGTGGCAGGAGTAATATTAATGAAGGCGTCTGCGTAAGGTGTGGGTTGCGGGAGACTTATTTTTGACCACATCAGTAAATTAGGGGATGAGAAAATCGTCTGTCATCAACTCGAGGACGTTTTTTTTATATATATATTTTTTTCTCGCTACCTGACGATTTTACCTCTCTAGTTTATAGTTGCAGGAGGCTATGAATTATTTGCACTGATGGCCTTTTTACCGGCGACGACCATTGCAGTTGTCTCGGCTATTACTAGATTTATTTTTCAGGTATTTTTGCAACATCCGTGATCTTTCAGGTAATTTCTCTCCACCTGGGCATCATATTTGTCTGAGAATATCGCCAGCATCACCTGCTCTGTGTCTGCCTATGTTTATTATATTTTCTTTCGGATCAACGACGGCCTCATTACCAGTCTGTAAGAATATCCTCTGTTTGTTCCTGAATATTGTAGTGCAGAGACTGATGTGGGAAAAGTAACAAGAAACAGATGTGTGTGTGTGTGTGTGTGTGTGTGTGTGTGTATGAGAGAGAGGGGGGGGGAAAAGAAGATGGAGACTTAACAAGCTGGAAAGGTGAGGTTCGAGAGTATGTAAGAGAGGGTGATGTGTCGTAAGAAGGGAGGTCCTTACTGAGTAGGAACAGAAACTACTGGAGATCCATATGTCGAGGCTACCCCTCATAGGATACGGCCTCACTCAGTAGCTGGATACAGTAGATAGGTAAATAATTCGCCTTATCAGTGGAACTCCTTCTATCTATTTCTCCTTTCTTCGAGATTTGTATATTAGTGCATTCAGTTTTCTCCACTGTGTTTGTCTCTCCTCTCCCCGATTAATCAGTTGTGAATAATCCTCATCTATACCATCGCAAATGACCTTGATCAACTAGCACGCGCTCTATCCATACCACAGCACCCTTTCCGTAGCACAGCACGCTATCCGTAACACAACGTCCTATCTGTATCCCTGACCACCTTGGAGACAGTTCGAAGATGCGTGACCTTTTTCTCGCCGTTAATAATTCCGTCACATTGTCATTCTCGTCCCTATTTTGGAATCGTGTGACAATCTTACTTCCTTATTTCCATTTCTTTCACTCTTCTATTCCTCAAACTTTCTTCCGGGAGGCGAAGTCTGTGGCACTGTGTTGCTTCGATAAGGTAGCTCTTCAGTCATTTGTATTTCGTTTCTCTATCTCTCTGTCTCTGTCTGTCTGTCTGTCTGTCTGTCTCTCTCTCTCTCTCTCTCTCTCTCTCTCAATTCCCTTTTTCTAAAGAGTTCAAATTCCATATAGCCTATGTATTTCTGCTACCAGTGTGGTCAAGGAAGTCTCATTAAAATTACATTCTTTTATAACACCATGAAGAGTAACCATTTGTCTGCTCGCCTTGAGAGAACAGTTTTTATAAATGCTTTAGAACCTATTATCATTACAAGAAAAGACTTAAATATACCACTCCAGATACAGGTTTATCTTTATACAAACCTTTTCCGGTAGTGTGCGCGAGGCATTGAGCAGAGCAGTGTTGTTTTCTGCAAATGATGTTCTTGTTATGATAATTCTCTGTGTTAGTTTCTAGTTCACGGGTGGTAGATGGGGCGCATTAAACTGGCAAGTCTTATACAGCACTATAGCCTTGTCCAACCTCCTTCTGGTGCCTGCGCTTTGTTAACCATTAGTTGTCGTTGAACAGCATCAGACTAAAGAGAGCACGCGTACTCCTCATAAACCTGATACGTGGGTTAGGCTCTACACAAGGACGACTTCTGGTGGCAGTGCGTGTAGAATGTCACGGAGTCCTAGATCTGTGCTTGATATTTCTCTCCTCGTGGGTAGGATTCGGGAACTGAAACGCTGAGCAAAGTGAATATTCTCCTCACCAGGCAGGAAATGAGTGTGGAAGGCAGGTGCAGTAGAGTAAGATAAGGTAATTGAGTGGAGACATGCAAGGCCAGGTTGTGTATGTTAGGCTGGAAAAGGATGTGAAAAGGCCAAAGAAGGCTCTGGGAGGCGGGAAAAAGCTGTGTCAGAGGCCAGTGTAGTCTGTGGGAGGGAAAGTCAGTGTGTGTGTGGGAGGTAGCGTGGATCAATAACTGAGCTCTGAACACCCACGCTGCGGCCGCCCAATTAAAAAGTTTGATTGATGACACAGGTATATGGGTGCCCTTCCCAAAACAAAAGCCGTTTATATATCGCACATGCCCATTTATTGCCGTAGTTTTGTTACAAGTATTGGTTTTCTGTTGTAAATCCTTCGTTTTATCCTTGCTGTGTTTTATTGTGTTTAGTGTTGGTAGTCTGTTATGTATCTTATTGTAATCATTTACTTGGTTCTTTACTGCTTTATTAAATATGGGTGCCGGTCCCACAACACACAAACACATTACCATTCAGGCATACCCTTTTATTGCCCTACAAAATTGTAAATAGGCACCTCTCCTCTCTCTCTCTCTCTCTCTCTCTCTCTCTCTCTCTCTCTCTCTCTCTCTCTCTCTCTCTCTCTCTCTTTCTCTCTCAAACACACACACACACACACACACACACACACACACACACACACACACACACACACACACACACACACACACACACACACACACACACACACACACACACACACACACACACACACACACACACACACACCTTATAAAAATAAATATTTACTGTAATTCTAAATGTTTCCGTCCGTGCTGCCAACAGACGCTTTTATTCAGCTTAAGGAGATTAATGAGATCCAGAGAGCTAAAAAAAATCAGTTTATTGATATCCTCTTTGTTATATTTTCCAGCGCGTATTTTGTCCAGTAACGAAGGATAAAGGGGTGGAAGGTGTGTTGTGGGTGTATTTTAAGTTTTAGTTGTATATTTCACGTGTATTGTAGGTTTACACACACACACACACACACACACACACACACACACACACACACACACACACACCTAATTTGTGCCCAGCTTGTATGTGGAGCAGTCAGTTTTATATGGCAAAGGTAAATACAGAGAAGCAGGTGTTGGTTTGCAGGTGTTGGTATAAGAAGTATAATCCAGTGCCAGATGTGACAGGTGTGAATATTGAGAACCTGATATTGGTATAACGAGTATGTCCAGAGAAACGGCTAGATTACTGATGCAACAAGTGTATAATGTGTGAGATTTAGAGAAGCAAGTTAGGGCACAATTATACGCCTATCTTTGCAATCCTTTATTTCCTCATGCAGGTGAAGGGGCCCAGAGTTAGGCTAATTAGTCCAGGTATTTAAGGCGAGAACGACCGGTTACTTAGCCGTGTTTGGCATAATTTGAGCAGTAAATTTCAGCCACTCTTGGACTGCAGCGCCGTGAATCACTGTCATCCACTGGGCGGGTCATGTGTTGGTTCTAGTGATTTCCTGGATTACAGAAAATGGTTAGGCTTGCTACTCTGTGTTTAGTCACTTACCAGAAAATATTGTGTGTGTGTGTGTGTGTGTGTGTGTGTGTGTGTGTGTGTGTGTGTGTGCTTGTTTGTTTGTTTGTTGGTCTATTGCACCCCAAGCAAGCCCGAGGTGGCCTCAAAAAGCACATTGTTGATCTTGTATTTGGCGAGGGCGAGGGCGTTTCGGTCCCTCACCAGCCGCAGCTCACTGGCCACGTACTCACCGAAGACTGAAAGGAAAAACCTATAGTTCAGTAATCTAAGCCACCTGAATGTGGGTCGGTGCTCCACTTTAACTTTTGCTGTTTTTGTTGTTTCCTTACAGAAGTACAGGAATGCCAATAGGTTGATATTGTAGTTTGACATGGCCTGCGATATACTGTAATAAGAAGGAAGAGCGTGGACACCAACAGATTTAGAACCACTGACTTAGACTGGCACCGTCTTTCTGCCGTTGATTTAAAAGTTCGCGTGGTGAAAACTCATTCATTACTATTTCCAGATTATGCAGTGCCATTAAACAGAACAGACTCGTCAAGTGTCTTTAAATGAACTGAACTAAGGTAGTCAAACCTCGGGTCATTGCACCTCGACAGCGTTAATATGAAAGTAGCTGGTGCAGGTTTTTTTGTTACTTTCCATGACATACTGTACTGTTGAAGGCGTTCCATAACCAGACACTTATTAGCATACTCGTCCTTGTTCGTTGAGCTGGCTGTGACCTCTGAACCTTCCTGCGCGAAGTAGTAGGACTACAACTTATTAAAAAAAAGGTTCTCTGGCTGAAGGAAATCCTGGCTTAATACTGTATTTCATTTATTCTAACGTGGCCTAGAATTTCCATCTCTCCTACTGGAATGCAGAGTTGTAACGATAAATTAAGAGTAGAGTATGATGTTAAGCCAAGAAGTGCAAAGGAAAGATGTAGAACTGTCGCACTAGCTTTTTCATTCCACTGAGCTACGTGAAATAAGCTGCCGAAGAATGAAAATCTAGGCCAAGTTAAGGTTAAAGAACTGTAGAAGCAGTTTATAATCCAGGTACTCACTAGCATACTCGTCCCTTAGCGTTGAGCTGCCCGTGACCTCTGACCCCTCCTCTACGGCGGGTTCGGGCAGTTTCCTCTTCCTGGTGACCGTGCAGGAGGGGATGAGGGTCATGGGGGGCACCTCTGGCGGGTACTCTGGGGGCGGGGACTGTAACTCTGCCTTCACCGTCAGCAGGTCCCCCGTGTCCCCGCAGACCTCACCTGCCTCGCTCACCTCACCTGTCTCGACGTAATTCATCTGTGGGAGAGATGGGTGTTAAGGCCTGTAGGTATATCGGTTTTGCCTGATTCAGTGTTTTCTTCGCCTGTTTTGTTATTCTCTTGTGTAGATGTTAGTTAAATGTTCTTTTCTGCGTCCTTCACTTCATCTGCCTCTACATAATGATTTATTGGGAAATGGATGTTATCAGGGAAACTATCCCTGCCATCTGTCAGAATTAGTTTCACTTGTATTAAAATTTGGTTTTCAGGTGAGGAAACTTCCGGTTTCGTCAGAATAGATTACTACACCTAACTTGCCTCTTTCTTTCATCCCGGTCCACAGATAAGAAGTCAGGTATGTCAAAGGCCGTCCCTTGTTTGCTGTAGTGACTTTTGTGTTGGACGCTGTAAGGAGTGAGCGGAATAATTAAGAAGAGAGAGAGCCATCCATGTATTAGTGGATAGGGCTACATGTACAACTCAGAAGACCATCTAATGAACAGGAGAAAGAAAGTTTGTGATCATCACTCTGCCTTTAAAAAGAAGCACACCGGCCAGTTGAAACAACAGCTGCAGAAACCACAAGAGTGGAATCTTAGACGAAGGCACAGCAAGAGGAGAGAAACTGTTAGAGAGGAGTTTGAATAATAGAGATTTTGGTCAGACTCGGCCAAAGGCTTTGGGATATCTGATGCATTAGCAAAAGTTTCTCCAAAATCCCTGAAGGATGATGTCTAAGAATATAAAAGGAGTGTGAGAAGATCGTCATTGGAGCGTCCCTAATGAAATTCATGCTGACGGTAAAAAAAAAGAAAAAAAAAAGAAAAAGAAAAGAAAGAAAAGGAGGATTGGGGACGGTCATTCTTCTATGGAACAGGCTGAATGAGAGCAAAGTTCCAGGAGCAAAAAGGCAAGTTGTAAGCTGAATGACAAAATCAAAAGAATTTGCCAAGACAGTGTCAGCATTGTAAAAGCTTTACTGAAGAAACTTAAATTACGCTTTGGTATTAGCTGTATGCTGTATCTTTCCTGCTTTACCATAAATTACCTGTATTACTAATATGTATGTACACACAACAGAAAAACTATCGTTACACCTTCTGCGCGATATAAAATGACACACGAATGAAGGTTTTTGATAACAGCCTCCTCCATTGGTATGCCTGCGTGTGTTTGTTGCATATTTATTATAAGCTATATCCATTGCTTCTCCCATCCATATTTCTACCTCGTCCTATTTGGCAACTCACCCACTGTCAGGCTTACCACCCCTAGCGAGACAGCCAGGTTGTTCAGTATGAAACACATCGGACCCCCCTGTAACGATAGTTTTTTTGCTGTGTGTACACGTGAGCCGAAGACGGCGTCCACGGAATGGAGAATCAGAGTAAAAACTCCTGTTCCACTCTTACATTATCTGTTTTGCCCAGGTCACCATAAATTACCTGCAGTTCTAATAGGTACTTAGTTATCTCCTACACACCTGAGCCGATGACGACGTAGACGATATAGAGGATGAGAGAAAAAGCTCCTGTTCCATCCTGACTTTGGCTCTCCTCGCCTCGATGAAGGGCCTGATGAAGGAGAGTGCCTCGTAGTGCCTCCACCGGCTGCCTTTGGCCCCCTCGCCCTCACTGGCCCGCCTCATGCTGGCCCTCTGGTGTTCCGCGTTCCATTGGTTCCGTAGGTTGTGGATCTTGCGCTGCACCTGCGGGGAAGAAAACATTGACGAAAGTTAAAACCGTGGTCACACTAGGATGTTGTGCTCTTTTTTTTTTTCCAGGGAAGTACAGTATTAACCGAGCTAATTTTCAGAGATTGTGGGCAAGATCTTCGGAGATTTTTCAGTAGGATCGTCTTTGCCCTGATTTTTGGATTCGTAAAACATTCTGGGATCATGTGTTGTTAATACTGTATTTGATTTCAAAAATTGTGCTACTCATTTTTTTCTTCAAAAAATATCGATTACCAACATTTTCATGCATAAAACACCTAAGTGGTTTTCAAAGCACCCAGGTATTACAATTTGGATATGGTCTGACGAGTGTTGTTTATAAACACATATGACCCCTCAGCAGTTCAGCGGGACAGAATAATACCCAGGCCTTTCATGGACCACAGAACAACTACCTAAAGATGACGAGAAGTGAGACGCTACCTTGGACCCGGATGCCCAAATTCCTTTACTTGAAATAGTAAATGGAAGAAGGGTAATAATGGGCTAAAAGAACTGGTCCGAACTTAGTAGAGAAGTTCGTCCGTCTTGCATGCACCCACACACCTAAATTCGATTTTTCGCCTGCTGGAAAAACCTAAGTCAGGGGCAAGAAATAGCCGTATAGGTTCTTTGTGTTCGGCTTGACCTGCTCGCCTAAAATTTGCACAAAAATAACCGTGTGTGACCTCGGCCTCATATATATCCCTAGTGGTTGCATATGGGTCTTAATTAAAGGCAGAACATCACTTTTAAGTCCCAGTTTTTCCATAGAAATACCCTTCAAAAACTGATAATACACTGAAGTCCCCAGCCGTACTGGTAGGTGACTTGGGGTGTAGGGGGAACAGATTGTGCCCACCAGTCCAACCAGCCTAAAAATTCAGCATGGGGAACATCCAGGCTGTGGTCACACACACGCACGCACGCGCGCGTACACACACACACACACACACACACACACACACACACACACACACACACACACACACACACACACACACACACACACACACACACACACACACACACACACACACACACACACACACACACACACACACATCTATGCCTTACGTGTGCGCTCAACTTGTTTAAAAGTACCTCATGTATATTGCCTTATTTTCGAGATACTGGGTCCTAAGCGAAACTTGTTACAAAGATCAAATTTCATTTGTTTTTCTTTTTCTATATTTAAAATTAAGAGGAGGAATATGAGGGTATTAATTGTATACTTTTTATTCATACTCCGCCAACGAAATTGGAGGAGGGTATGTATTCACCTATTTTTGTCTGTCTGTTTGTCCACACGATATATCCATTAGTTCTCAATGAATTTCAATGAAATTTTGTGGGTAGGTGGGCCATGAGCGAAGAAAGAATTGATTAAATTTGGGGGGCGAATCCATATCCGCAGTATCCCGCACAGTGTCTTAAAAAATTTTCAGTGAATTTCAATGAAATTTTGTCGAAGGGTGGGCCATGTTCCAAGAAAGAACTGATTAAATTTTGGGGCGGATCCGGATCTAATCCGGATCCCATGTATCCCACACAGTATTCCCAAAAGTTCTCAATGAATTTCAAAATTTTGTGGAAGAGTGGGCTATGAGTCAAGGAACAATTGATTAAATTTAGGGGTGGATCCGGATCCAATGTATTCCACACAATATCTCCACGGATCTGGATCCGGGTTCTTTTTAATAGTAATGGCATTGGTTGAGGTATGCGCTCTTTGAATGCTTTCTACTATATAAGAATTTTCCCCCCACTAATATGAACCTGTTAATTTTTGTTCTTTCTACCACAAGACAGTTTTGTTCATTGTAGGAAAAAGTTTTCGAGCTGGAGGGGTGAGGCACTGCCTTTATTGGTCGCCTTGGTTTAATGAATGAACTTAAAGACATCATCATCATAAAAGGGTTAAGGTATCATAGTGACAGAGAATGAACTGATGATACATGGTGGAGATTCACGGAGGAACTTAGTGAGTACCTTCCTATCGTAAAAGGGATTTGTTTCTGCTGGAAGAACAAGAGACGTGGGAAGATTCTGTACTTTCTTCTTTCCCTGGCCTTCCTGCTAAAACAGATCTTAGTTATGATGGCAGAGCACGTGGGTATTATCGTTTGTTTAGCTTAAGATTTTTCATAATTATAATTCATGGCATTAATTCACCCAATCAGTTGCCTGCTGACCCCATCACCTGAGCCAGTAAATTATCCAGTAACTAATCCCATGCTTCACCTCCGACACTATTCCCACCCACTGAATATTCCCATGCATCGCCTCAGCTGATAGATTATCCTCCTGTTAATAACCCCATGCATCACCTAGAGCAGTAATTAATTCCATGAGCCGCCGCTGAGAGTGAATAGTTCCCTGCATTGCCTCTTCTGCAGCATCAAATCGTCTGTTGCATAATTCCTCACATCATCATACACATACTATCTCCCTGCTTTCGAGGCCATTCCCAGGTGCACCTACACAGGCTGCTGGTTACAGCTGCCCACGAACTTGACGCCGGCTCGCCGAGTGAATGCAGCCAGCGTACGCACCTGACCTGGCATAATTTATGCCACCACTCAGCCCACAGAAATACGCCTAACCCACAAGTGAAGGAGCATTGTGATTTCTCATGATACGCCCACCACAGGAATATGGCTTCGTATCTGTCGGATGTTCTTGCTATACACAACAACAATAACAAGAGCGGAGTAGGTTATACTGTGGCACTACCTAACTGCGTTTTCTCCCCTTTTGTCTGAGAGTGTGCTTTTTGCCCAGACCTTGCCACTTCTTGTACAAGGGGGTATGACTTCCTCATACGGTTGTGCCCTTATGTGGCGTGGAGTTACGTCCTCGTAACTAGGTTATACTCACCAGAGGAGGACGCTGCTAGTTGTGAAAGGGCTGCAACCACTACATAATAATGTACCCCTGGTTCTGCCGGAGGTACAACTGACATTACAGGGTGAACTTACTTTCATGCAAAAATTATGCTTGCCATTGAGGGCAGAGTTACATTACAAGGAGCTGCTCCCTTCTAATGGAGTGGTGCCCTATTAGCAGGATGCCAGAGAGTGATGGTTTATCACTGAACTGATCCTTAGGCCACGAGAGCTGGCGGCAAAGGCAGTACAAATGACCAGCCATCTGGATGCAGCACCATTGCTAACACTACTGGGATCTTTCTGGATGCCATGAATATGCACCTATTGTAACACCAGCACAGGAGAAGCTACGCCCATGCATGACCAGCCCCTAAGGCCAATTGTAGGAAGCTTTACTCAGACCGATGCTGCCACAGAACTAAGGGTAGCCACCTAGGGAAAGTTACCGATGCAGTCAGCAGAGTAGTGAAATTGCTAATATTACATAATGTTGCATTTGCTTTTGATGACATTTTATTTAAGTTGACGTAAGTGTATGGTTTAAGATTTGCCATTTTTGGTGTCTGTTTTAGTGATAGTTGTAATTGTTTATATAGAGTCTTTTGGTGGGAACTGATGCTGAAAGCAAACCCTGATAGTGAAAGAACTGCAAAGAAACGCTAACTACTGTTAGACTGAAGAGAATTTTATGAAGGAAGCAAGTAAAGGAACATAATACACACACACACACACACACACACACACACACACACACATAAATAGATATTTATACATATATATATATATTATATGTACCGGTATATAGAGACAGTATATATTTCATGGAAACAATTATTACACAAAGTAGTACGTAACTCGAAATCGAAAATGAAAACCCAGTGTCTTAGCGTCCATACCTCCGGCACGTCGACGCCCATGGCCTTTGCTAAGGTGATCCACGCCCTGGCCCTGGTCCCATTGTCCTTGTACTCCGGGCTGGTCACCTCCCAAAGGGCACTTTGCTGGCGGTACTCAGCGATCAGCCTCTCCGTCAGCTCCGTCGTCCACATATTGAGAGGCTCTTTTTTTTTTTTTTTTTTTTTATTGTATTTTTTTTTTCTTTCAGTTCTTTGCGATTCCCCCCCCCCCTTTTTTTTCCCCTACATTGTAGCGATGTTTTTGTATTTAACTCTGTCTACCGCTGAATGATCGTAGGAAGGATACCTAGTTGTCAGTGCCTTTGTGCACATCTGTAGAGGCGTTTGGGTTTTGATATTTGTTGTAGTTGTAGGTGCAGTTTTAGATGTACCGTAGTGAGTTTGTAGGCCTCTTAGCCCCTGAAGTACGGTGATGTTTTTTGCTGTATATTCTTTTTACCAGCAAACGATCCCCAGTTCTTCTTTCATCTTCGTCGTCTACATGTTCAAGGGATTTCAGTTTGTATAATCCAGTCTCATGGATTTTGGGGGTTCTTAAAACGTTTTCCTTAGTGAATTATTTTGCTTACTACAGTGATTAATGCTTTTCTTGTATTTTAATGGCGTAGATGGCTCTTCCTCCTACTTCTGTGATTCCCTTTTCCTGCTTTGCATTACTATTAAATTCTGTACCATAACTCTTTGGTTCACATCATGAGAAACGCCTGGAATTGGCTTTTCTCTCTAGATGCGTTTTATTTTTTTTTTTTATCCATAAGGGTTTTATTTATATTACATGTTTATACCTGAAGTTCTTCGTAGTTTTTTTTTTTTTTTTTCTGTCACAGGTCTTAGTCAAAGTTTTGTTTTTCGTGTGGTGTTTGTCACAGGCTAGTTTATTTATAGTTTGTTTTTCCCCTTGATTTATAATGTCCTCTTGCGCTTTCTCTGTATCAATATTTCCTGCAAGGTTTTTCCATTGATATAATTTTATTTTGTGTCGCATATCATAACCTGACGTACTCCTGACACTGACTCATACTTTTTCCTTTTGATCACACATCCCTCACCCTGACGTATACATTCCCCCTGCCTCACACATCCCTCACCCTGCCGTATACATTCCCCCTGCCTCACACATCCCTCACCCTGCCTTATACATTCCCCCTGCCTCACACATCCCTCACCCTGCCTTATACATTCCCCCTGCCTCACACATCCCTTACCACTCCTCCTCTTACTCCTCCAGCCTGCATGAAGCACCCTCCATTCTTGCCTCACACAGCTTTCTTGCATTCCTGTCTACTTTGAACCTGTCCACACGCACCCATACTTTCCTGTCCCACACATCCCCCCTGCCTGCATCACACACCTTGCCACCTGCCCCCACACCTTCCTAACTTTTTTCACACACACCCTCGTACATGCCTCACACACCTTCTTACCTGTCTCTAATACCCTCCTACCTGCCTCACAATCCCTCCTGTCTACCTCGCACATCCTTTTACCTTCCACACACACCCTTCAAGCTGCTTCACACACCCTTTTCCTCACTTATCTCCCTGTCTACCTCACACACCTTCACAGCCTCACTTATCTCCCTGTCTACCTCACACACCTTCACAACCTCACTTATCTCCAAACCTCCCCAACACATCCCTGTTACCTCACAGATTACCAAACACGCACCTCTACCTCTCCCCTCCCCCCCCACACACACACTCCTCCTACCTCCAGGTTTACCTCAAGCACCGCAATACCTGCCTCACACACTCTCATACCTTGTCTTAGCCCCCCCCTCCCTCCTCCACTCTCCACTCTCGGCGATAACACTCTTCCTCCATTCCTCCCCCACATCCTCTTTTCTCATTTCACACTCCCCAGCCTTCCTGTCAGTCACATAGACTCTCCCCGCCTGCCTCACTTCAAGTCCGTATTGTCTGATACAAAACACACACACACACACACACACACACACACACACACACACGCACGCACGCACGCACGCACGCACACACACACACACACACACACACACACACACACACACACACACACACACACACACACACACACACACACACACACACACACACACACACACACACACACACACACCACCATCATCATCATCATCATCATCATCATCATCTTTCCTGCCCCACACACCATCCAGTCACCACCTTATATACCCTCCCTACATCCAGACCCACCTAACGCAGCCTTCTGAACTGCCTGCTACTTCACACACCTTTCCTGCTTCTCTGCCTGTCTCACATACCCGTCTTAATGCCAGCCTGGCTCTCACACACCCCATCTCCTCGCACCCTCTCAGCTGTCCTCACACGCTGTAATCTCTCCACTTTCTGCTGCACTCTCACCCATACTCTCCGTTTTTCCCTCCATCCCCTTTCCAGTCTGCCTCACACACCCTTTCCCTGCCTTACACTCCTCCCACTCCACTTTGGTCACACACTCACACGCCCTTAGTTTCCCTTCCTTACACTTCCTCTTTGTCTGCTCTAAAAACACTCCTTACACTTCTCCAAACACAGTCACCTACCTCACACTCACTTCCATTCATCCCCACATACCTGCTACTCCCCTCTCTTGACCTCAACTCTCCCTGACACACCATAAGTCACTCTGCCTACCTCAAACGGCTTTCCATATCTCGCAACCTGACTCACACACCCTTCCAACCTCTCTACATCCCTCACTCACCTTCCTTTCTCCCTACCACACTATCCTCGCTCCCTAACGCACCCTCTCTCCTGGCACAGAACACTCTCCATTATCCCTAACACATTCTTTCCCTTCTTTACACATCCCTCCCAACTTCCATCCTTCCTCACACACTCTCCTCTCTGCCACACACATCCTTCTGGCATCCCTGCCTACCTCACACACCCTTTCTGCCATTCCTAATACACCGTTTCTGCATCTGTCATTACTCATACCCTTTCTACTCGTATCTCAGCATGCCCCACACACCCTCCCAATCTCTCTACTGCCCACACACATCCTTGTATCTCCTGAACACACCCTCGCAAGCTTCTCTTCTGTCTCACTCACCCATCCCAACTCCCAAGCACACCCTCCCAAACTCCTTCTTTGCCTCACACACCCTTCCTAACCCGTAACGCATCCTTCCAAGCTCTGTTCCTGCGTCACACACACACACACCTATCCCAACCCCAACACACTCACCCAACCCTCCTTACACACCCTTCCTAACCCCATACCACACCCACTTCCCTGCCTCACACACCCTTCCTAACCCCATACCACACCCACTTCTCTGCCTCACACACTCTTCCTAACTCCATAACACCCACTTACCTGCCTCATACACCCTTCCTAACCCCAAACACACCCTCTCATACTCCTTCTCCTCATACACCCTTCCTAACCCCAAACACACTCTCCAAAACTCCCTTTCTGACTCATACACCCTTCCTAATCCACTCTCCCAAACTCCTTCTCCTCATACACCCTTCCTAACCCCAAACACACTCTCCAAAACTCCCTTTCTGACTCATACACCCTTCCTAATCCACTCTCCCAAACTCGCTCGCCTCATACACCCTTCCTAATCCACTCTCCCAAACTCGCTGTCTGCCTCATACACCCTTCCTAACCCCCAACCGCACTCTCCCGAACTCCCTCTATGCCTCAGACACCCTCACTAACTCGCTAACGCACCCTCCCAAGCTTCCTGTCTGCCCTACACACCCCTCTTGACTCCGAAGCACATCTTCCAAACTCTGCCTCACACACCCGTCTTAACCCCAAACACACCCTCTTCCCTGCTTCACACACCCTTCCTTACCCCCTAACGCGCCCTTCAAATCTCCGTCTCTGTCTCACACACCCTTCCTAACCCTCTGTCTGCCTCACACTTCCTTCCTAACCCTCTAAAGCACCCTCCCTAACTCACTTTCTGCCCCACACACCCTTCCCAACTCCCCGAACGTACCCTCCTAAACCCCTTCTCTGTCTCACACACCCTTCCTAACCCTCAAACATACCCTACCAAACTCCCTCTCTGTTACACACACCCTTCATACCACTGAGCACACCCTCCCAAACTTCCTGTCTCACACTCCTTTCCTAACCCTCTAAAGCACCCTCCCTAACTCACTTTCTGCCCCACACACCCTTCCTAACCCCCTGACGCACCCTTCCAAACCAACTTTGTCTCCCACACCCTTCCTAACCCTCAAACATACCCTACCAAACTCCCTCTCTGTTACACACACCCTTCATACCACTGAGCACACCCTCCCAAACTTCCTGTCTCACACACCCTTCCTGACTAACGCACCCTTCCCAACTCATTCTCTGTCTCACACAGCCATCAAACCCGTAAACTCACCCACCCAAACTGTCTCTGTGTCTCACACACCCTTCCTAACACTCTTAACGCACCCTCCCCAACTCGCTCTCTGTCTCACACACCCACCACACCGCACTCTCTGCCACAGACTGTCGAGAGTAGCGTCCGTTTGTGTCAGTGGGGGCTGCCAGTCGCTCACCGTCGCACGTAGTTGTCTTAAAGTTCACCTGTCGGCAGTGTTAAACCTCCTTCAGTCTCCCCTAAACGCACTCTCAACGCACTCATCTCGCTTCTCAGGGGTTCTCTAAAGTGCGTGGAGTGTGTGGGTGGGTGTAAAGTGGGTGTGTGAAGTGAGAGAGGGTGTGTTTGGGTGCGAGTGAGACAGCTTCTGCCAACTCTTTCAGGCGACTTGGTGTCAGGGATGGGGTGTGGGTGAGGCTAGCGAGCGATCTGTGTATGTGTTTGTGTGGAGAGAGAGAGAGAGAGAATTAAGTTGCTGTTGAACATTACTCTCTCTCTCTCTCTCTCTCAGTGTGTGTTTGTGTGTGTGTGTGTGTGTAAAGAGAGAGAGAGAGAGAGAATAAGCACTCAAACTCACCCTTTGTGTGTGTGTGTGTGTGTGTGTGTAGCTGCAAGCAAAGCCATTTATTTCTTTACCGCTGAATAGACAGAATATTAAACCTACACTGGCGGCCGGGCATATTAAATTTCAAGGGCACTCCGGGAATAACTTACGCGGTGTTTGGGGCCGAGAGATACGAGGACCCAGTAGATGAGATGCACAAACAAACATATTTTCTTTCGTAACTAAGATTTTTTTTCCTGAGGGATGAGTTAGGGAGAGTGCAGCTTCGTACTATATCTTATTTTTTTCATGCGTAAATGGTGCTAGGGATGTCAGTACGTGATGGCACCGATGTAAATGGACGGATCCTTTGCCCAGTTATAAAAGTACCCTTCATTCCGCATCCTTCCCTCCTGAAAGAAATGGTGGATTGTCTTGCATTTTCAGGCTGCAGTTTACAGGGATCTCGTATTAGATGAACCTGGGACTAAATGCTGCTGCTGCTTCCAATAAAAACGAATTTACGACAGTTTCTTTGACGTAACTCCACGGTCGGACGCTCTACTGGCTGTTTCCTTACATTTTCAGATTTTTGGTCATTCTTCTTTCGGGACTTCGGTGGAACCTTTGCTCTAGTGCATGACAGCTCAGAGGCCATCGTCAAAATCTGGCACAAGTCTTAAATTTCAAGACTGCCCTCGCACAGTTTCTGTCCTTCTGTCTCTGTCTTTATCACAAGCTTCCATTCTGATCGTTCTGTAGACGGTGATTGTTCCGCATCGAAAGTCATCGGTGGTGGTGTTCCCTTAGGTTGTGTCCTTTCACCAACTCTCTTACTCCCCCTCCTTATGCTTCGAACGCGGTCCACGCAAACTCTGATGACCCCTCTTCATTTCCTGGCCCCCTTCAGCGTCCCACAGCTGTTTTTCGCTGGTTATTGCTCTCCTGCACTACGAGAGTCTGGTTTCATTCCTCCTCTTCTACGGATAACACTTTGTAACCCTCTGTTTACACACACACACACACACACACACCTTTTTCTGTGCAACTCTCAGATTCAGGATTTAAGTGGTTCTCTGCGTCCTTCATGTATGCAGCTGGTCTCCTCTTCAACTTCTTCATTAGTCTGTCTTTCCTTTTGCCCTTGGTCCTCTGTCTTTTATGTTTACTCTGTGCAGACATCTCGAAATGAGCAGATACTGAATTCGTCTTTCTTCTTGTTCTTGTTCATTATTATTATTATTATTATTATTACTATTCTGAGAAGGTGACAGCTTTTTCCGAGTTTTCTTCGCTTCTCTCTTCATGCATAAACAAAATGAACCTTGGGATTACACGTCAGTGTCTTAAAGAACATTCCACTCCCAGGATGGACGGAACCCCTTGAGCCCAATGACGTATGTTTCCTTTACTCTTGCTGCTACCAGAGTATTTTTATTTATTTATTTATTTATTTATTTACCTATTTATATTAGCTTAGGAAGTACCGATAGTAGTAAAGGGGTTCATGAATACTATATCTGAAGTAACTATAATGCTCGAAGAACATCTCCTTTGATGAATAAAACCGTCTTAGAGAGCAAGAATGTAATGATAAGATCAACGCTGAACGCTGAAGGGGGGGGGTTACACACACACACACACACACACACACACACACACACACACAAACACACATTCAGAGAGAGAGAGAGAGAGAGAGAGAGAGGTGGAATAGTAAAAACAGGTAAAGGAAAAAGAGAAGAGGAGGAAGAAGACTAAGATGAAGATGGAGAAGACAAGAACAAGAAGAAAAATAAATAAGCTGAAACCAGGAATGAAAAAAATAGATTAAAAAAAAAAAAACTCGGAAAAAATAGAAATAAATGATGAGCATAAAATAGACAAGACGGAATATAAGAGGAACAAGGAAGAGGAACAGGAAAGAGGGGAAGAAATAGGAATAAGAAGAAGAGATGAGGAAGGGATTTGGTGGTATCAGTGGTAGCAGGTCAAGTGAGGAGGAGGAGGAGGAAGAAGAAGAAGAGGAGGAGGAGGAGAAGGAAGAAGACGAAGGGAAGGAATGGAGGAAAGAGGAGGGGGAGGGCAGAAAAGAAGGAGAGGAGAGGAGAGATGAAAAGCAGGTTAGAAAAGAAAAACAAATACAGGAAGAGGAGAGGAGGAAGAAACTGAAAGTATGAAGGTAGGGAGAGGGAGGAGGAGAAGAGGGAAAGTAAAGAGAAAAGAGAGAGGAAGATGTGAGTGATGAGTAAAGAATACGATGTTGAGAACGTGGTAAAGAAGGAATTGAAGTGAAGGTAGAGAATTAAAGTTGAGAGAGAGGGAGAGAGAGTAAACACGGAAGCCACGCAACATGTGACAGGAGTTATACAAGCAGAGATAGATATATAGATGGATAAATATATACAAATTTGGCTGTCTAATGAAACGCAAACATTGACCATATCTTTGGCTTTATGATTTTTTTTTTTTTAATGAACCTTTTCAGCTTTTCATATGGGTAATCTGCTGAATAGAAAAACTAATTATATTTCATGTGAATGCCGAATATAGTATAAGTTTATCATTCCTCGTAGGTCCATTTAGAGTACAGGGAAATTTATATGGAATCACGGTGTTAAGAGGTTACTAGATAAAACACATACCAGGATATTAAAAAAGAAGCCTATTAACCCCTTCTTTCCGAGTTGTGGTATAGGGCAAACTAAGTAAATAAATAAATAAAGAAGTAAATTCGTCTTGTTAGCACCAGTGAACGGGAAAAATGGCCATCGACTATTACTACCATACTAACTATTGCCCGACACCTTGATCCCAAATGGGGTGGCCACAAACAAATCGCCTTCACGTCACCTTGACCTCTATCATTTGGCTACCCTCCCTCCAACTGACACCTTTCTCCCTCTTATATATCCACTCCATCCTTCAAAAAAAATAATAATAAGTGCCCATGTCATATATGGGGTGGAGTAGAGTGTATTTTGATATTCATTTCACATTTCTTCCCCCCCTCTCTCTCTCTCTCTCTCTCTCTCTCTCTCTCTCTCTCTCTCTCTCTCTCTCTCTCTCTCATTTTTAATCACAGCCACGCTTCCTTCCTGCTTCGCCAAAAAAAAAAAAAGACAAAAATCTCTTAAGCACTTCATTTAGGTCTTTCCCGTCGTTGAATTACTCTCTGGTGAGAGAGAGAGAGAGAGAGAGAGAGAGAGAGAGAGAGAGAGAGAGAGAGAGAGAGAGTATACAGGACAGAAAAACAAATATATAAGATGAAAGGGAGAAAAAGATAGAAGTGAGGATATAGAAAAGAAGATTATGAAAAAAAAAATGGAGAATTGAGAGAAAGATGAAAAATAAGGAGAAAACTAAAGAAGAAAGAAGGGAAGAAACTGGCAAGAAACGTGATGATATGGAGGAGAGAAAATGAAAGATAAAGAAAGCTGAGGAGAAAGAAAACAGAGAAACAGGCGGACAGACAGACAGAGATAATGCAGCAATAGGAGAGAAAAAAAAGCAGAAAAGTAAAGAAGAAAAATTAGAGGGAAAAATGGGAAGTGGGATATATAAAGGTAAAAAAGAATAAAGTGTGTAAGTTGCTTTAAGAATCTCTCTCTCTCTCTCTCTCTCTCTCTCTCTCTCTCTCTCTCTCTCTGACAACCTCCATTTTTCCTCTTACATTTCTCTCCTCCTCCTCCTCCTCCTCCTACGTTTCCATGACAACGAAACTGACGCAGCGGGAAGGGTTACGTCTCTGTAAATGTCAAGGGGGAAACTATTTTAGTTTTTAACTCGAGCAATTAAAAAAATCCGGGTATAAAATTTCTTTGCCACCTTATTTTGAAATCCAGTGTTTTTTTTAAAGATATTACGATTTTACTTTGTGCTCTTCTGTTTGTTGTATGTGTTGGTATGATTATTATTATTATTTGTATTTTTATTACTAGTATTATTATTATTATTGTTATTATTATTATTATTTTTTTTTTTTATTGTTGTTGTTATTGCTCTTTAAATACGGTATGCATTATCTTGTGAAGAAGACGAAGAAGAAGAAGAAAAAGAAGACGAAGAAGAAAAAGAAGAAGAAGAAGAAGAGAGAGAGAGAGAGAGAGAGAGAGAGAGAGAGTCACCCAGTCACCTCAAACTGGACAATCCCTGACTTTCTTCACTTTTTCTTCTCTCGTTTCTCCATTTTGAATTTCTGATTGCTCACTTCTTTGCTCTTCGTTTGTCTTTTATTTTTATTTTTTGTTTTCTGTTTTACCCTTTTTCTTCCTCTTTCTTCTCCCCTTTCTTCCTCTTCCTTCTCCCCTATCTTCCTCTTTCTTCTCCCCTTTCTTCCTCTTTCTTCCTCTTCTCCCCTTTCTTCCTCTTTCTTCTCCCCTTTCTTCCTCTTTCTTCTCCCCTTTCTTCCTCTTTCTTCTCCCCTTTCTTCCTCCTCTCTCGCTCTCTCTCTCTCTCTCTCTCTCTCTCTCTCTCTCTCTCTCTCTCTCTCTCCCCCTCCCCCTCCCTCCCTCCCTCCCTCCCTCCCTCCCTCCCTCCCTCTCTCTCCCTCCCTCCCTCCTGACCTCAGCAGAATGGGTAATTGGACTGCGGGAAAGACCTAAATGAAGTGCTTGAGAGTTTTTTCTTTTTTTCTTTTTTATATATTTAGAGAGAGGGAGGCAGGCAGGAAGCGGAGAGAAAAAGCTTTTACTGGATGGTGTGTGTGTGTGTGTGTGTGTGTGTGTGTGTGAGAGAGAGAGAGAGAGAGAGAGAGAGAGAGAGAGAGAGAGAGAAGGAGCATTTTCCATTCTTCCCAGTCCTTTCTTTCTCTTGAATTGTCTCCTCCTTTTTTTTTTTTTTACAAAGGAAAATTATAATCCAATAAATTTTTTTGTGCTGAAATATTGTGAACTTAAAATAAATAAATAAATAAATAAGCAAATAAAGACTTCATGCAAATACTATGACTTGGTTAACATTATTTGTATTTTCATTATTTATACTGACTCAACCGATGAACTATTTCAGTACGATGATATTTTCCAATTTTTCTTGCTGATACCAGACGACTTTTTTTTTTTTAATTTTTGATAAGGCCTCCGGTACTGAAGGGGTTAATTTTGGTTTTATTATTTATAATTTTATGTTTATGTTTATGTTTTTCGACGTTTTCTTTCTTCTTACTAGAGAGTTTTTGATTTGTAGTAGTAATAGTAGCAGTAGTCGTTGTAGTAGTAGTAGTCGTTGTAGCAGCAGCAGCAGTCGTCGTAGTAGTAGTAGTAGTAGTAGTAATAGTAGTAGCCCCAGGTTCATCAAAATGTGAACCCAGTGGACTGCAGGCTGAATTTCGATCTGTGAGGATTAGATAAAGCCTTGATCACCGCCTTCATTGCTAGAGATTATTTCTGTGATAAATAAAATCGTTGAGTGAGCGAGATTAAAGTATGAAATAAGTTTGGTCATATAGAGGGAATGGAGAATGAGACTGACTAGGAGTGTGTGTGTGCGTTAGGTGGAAGGAGAGGGGAGGCGAAGGAGGAGACCAAGAATGAGGTGCAGGGTTGGGGTGGAGAGTTGCGTGAGTTGGAGAAAGGGTAGCTTGATGACGGAGGACAGGATTATGTGGGGGCGGTTTGTTTGTGGCCACCTCTTCCACAGTTAAGATGTCGGACTGTAAATAGATAGATATATAGACAGAGACAGACAGAGATAGATAGATAGATAGATAGATAGATAAAAAGATAGATAGATAGTCAACGTATGGAAGTGGCTAACTTTGGTATTATTCTTTCTTCCATTTTTCCCCTTTACTACGACCCTCCATCTTTATTCCTTCTATTATTATCTCTTCTTTACCTGGTTTCTTTTTCTCCCTTCCCTTTCTCTCCTTAACTTTTCTTCCTCGTCATTCCTGTCTTCCTCTTTCTTCCTTGTTATCTTTTCTTCTGGTTCCTTTTTTCTCGCTTTCGTTGCTCCTCCTTTGCCTTCCTTTTTTTCTTTTTCCTGATTCCCATCTTTTTCTTCCTTTCCTTCCTATATTTCACCCTTTGTTTCCCTTCTGCCTCTTTTCCTCAATATTTTTCATTCCCTTTGCTTGCCCCTTTTTCATTTTCTCCTTTGTCCTCATTTCTTATGCTCACTTTTCTTGTCCTCTTCTTTCTCTTCCTCCTCCCTCCTGCTTCTCATCCTCTTCCGTCTCTTACTCTTCTCTCCTATTCCCCACTCCTCCTCCTTTTACCTCTTCTCTCCTCTTTCTCTTACTTCTTTCCCTTTGTCCTCTTCCTTCCTCCACTCTTCCCCTTACCTCTTCCTTCTCTTCCCCTTCTTTCCTCCCTCTGTTCCTCTTCTCTCTTCAATTTACTCCTTGTATCTCTCCTCTTCTTTTTCCTCCTCCTCCTCCTCCTCCTCGTCATTTTCTTGCTTTACTTACCTTTCCTCCTCTCCCATCTCTTCCCCTGCCACCTCTTCCTCGTTCGCCTCTTCGTCCTCTTCCTCCTCTTTTTCCTCTTCCTTGCTTCTCTATTCTTCCTCTTCCCTGTTTTCCTCTTCCTTCCTCTTCTTTTCCCCTTCTTCCTCATTCCTCTCCCATCCACTTCAGGCTGTTTTATAATTTATGTCTCTCTTATCTTCTTTGAGGGAGACATTTTTCATTTTTCTTTTTAACTTGGTCATTTTTGTCTTGAAGTTGCGCCCACACACACACACACACACACACACACACACACACACACACACACACACACACACACAATAATAACGTCATTGCTAAGGTTTCTGACGTAAATGTATTGTTGTGCATAAGGACGTTTCCCTGTGGAATTATTATTTTTCTGCCGCAGAGCTGCTTATTTATTCAGCAAGCCGTGTATTATTATTATTATTATTATCCATACTCCCCGACGTGAAAAATAATATTTGACAGCAACAGTACACTATATATAAATTTTCCCCTTTCTTGCTCTGGGGTTCGACTTAAGCCTCTGAGATGAGATTCTGTCACAGCTTATTTATTTATTTATTGGAGGAAAGACAAGGAGAGTGCACTGCCTCCCTCCCCATGTTTTGTTCTTCCTGTCAAAATATCAGTAACTGTAGGAGAATTATTTTGTTTGAAGGAGACGGATAAGAAAGAGCGCGCGCGTGTGTGTGTGTGTGTGTGTGTGTGTGTGTGTGTGTGTGTGTGTGTGTGTGTGTGTGTGTGTGTGTGTGTGTGTGTGTGTGTGTGTTTTATCCAAATTTTTCGTTACCTTTTTCTCCTTTGGTATACTGCATGGTAACGGGACATTCCGTGATAGCACTCACCATCCATTCACTCGATGTAGTACTACCTTTAGGGGACTCAAGATTGTGACAGTCCAAATGGTTTCCCTTTAACAAGGAAACCATTTATTACGTTGATCGGTAACCATATAATTAAGAGCTGGACGCCTATCTGAGTTAAGGTTTACCAAAGCGATGTAGGCTATAAGGATTCATTTCCAGGGTTGCTTGGTCCTCTGTTGTGGTTTGCTTTGCTTTGTACTACTGTGTTCATACAATACCACTCAGGGAATGGTGAATGGTCTCCTTGCATTTAATAGATGGACTGAACAGTATGGTCCCGCATCCCTACGATCTTGATGGGGCAATAAAAGATTCGATGTTGAATGGATGGTGCACTGTTTTGGGAGACTCCTTTTCCCCCGTTCATTATTTACCTTTGATTTCAATGCTTGCCTGACTTGTGTTGTATTTCCTGTATTTGGAGGTGTATTCTGCCCTTTTCTGTATGAGAGATCGTCCCCAAAGCCTAATGATAATGCTTAGTGGAAGGAGAAGCAGAGTGAAAAAGGATGCCATCGTACGAAAGGGGTTTAATGTAAGGAAGTTGCTCATTCCCCATTACCCTTCGTCATCCAATCAGAGGCTAACAGGAGTCTGTAAATAGCGTGTGTGCGGGCCACTCAACACCCTTCTCTGCCGCTAATGAAGTGGACTCTGATACCTCTCGTTAACCGACACGTAATTAGGAACTTTAATGTATAAGCTGTACAGGTATACGGTATAGAAGTACTGTATGTAATATTCCTGGTAGATGGGGCACTCACTCGATATAGAGCGACCATATGGTGAATCTACACTGAATGACAAGCCAGGATGTTTCTTGTAGCCCAGGAAACCATTTACTACATTAGATATTATTCACATAACTAAATATACCCCTGGTGGTTTAGTGGGTATGGCGCTCCAAACGGGTGTGGCCTATACCAGTTTACACCTAAGGGATGGTTGGTGGCTTATTGCTCATACAGTGTCACTCAGGAACTAGGGACTGGTCATCCTAGGCTTAATGCCAGGAATGAGTAGCCTAACACCGGGTCCTTACGCTTCTAGGATATATACGAGTAGGTAGGCAGATAGGTAGGTAGGTTCGTAGTTAGGTTGTTCTTGTTATTGTGGCCCCTAGCTCACGTGGACCTCACTTGAGTGTGATGGACAACAGGCGTGATCATATTTCAAGGCACTCCGAGAACCTTAATTATGATGTGGTTAAGTTGAAAAGTTGTGTGTCGTGGGAGTGACGTGCATGAGGCAAGAGTGTGTTGTGATGGAAGAGTTGCGTTACAGTTAAGCCTCTGTGGATTCTTTCTAAGTTACAGTATGTGATGGCACTGAAGTGAGAGAAGAGGGAGAGGGAGAGTGATACCAAGATGGAGAGATAAGGTGCGACAGTATGTAAAGGAGAATGCTTGTGTGTCGTGGGAATAGGGATCAGTACTGTGGAGGGATAGAAACGCCTGGAGGTTTTTTGTGCAGACCATTCCTCACAGAATCTAGCACCTGACGATAGATAGATGAACCAGAGTGCAGTAATGAGTATTGGCCACATCGTAGTCCACGAAGGTGAAGTAGTGCATGTGTGGATAGCGCTGTGCCTGCGATGTGAAGATCTAGTTGATGATGCCTGTATGAAGGTTGTGAATGGCTGTGGTTTGTGTTAATGTTTGTGTTGGATGTTGTCGCGGAGGAATTTTTTCAAGGTGTTTGCTTTGTGCACAGTTGCCCTTTTGTGTGTGTGTGTGTGTGTGTGTGTGTGTGTGTGTGTGTGTGTGTGTGTGTGTGAGAGAGAGAGAGAGAGAGAGAGCGAGCATTCAGTATTCAGTATTTAGCTGACTGCTGACCAGCTGGATGACAGACAGGAGCAGATTTGATAATACTCAACATCAATTAAAACACTTTTTTTTTTTCATATAATAATTTTCCTGTGGCAGTAAGAGGTGAATTAGGACTTAATCATGCTTTGAACTTCAGATTCGCTGGTGCTAAATCCAGTATCAATTAACCATTGTCACATTTCGACAATTCATTGTGATATTATATTAGACAGAGCCATGCTAAATTTGTTCTGCATAAAGGAAACCACCATACTCAGCAACGAAATACTGTACCATAATTCCGTCCTGCCTGAGTCGAGTGCACAGACAGACAGACAGACTACGAGAAGGAAGAGAGTAATAACTGACAACCAGCCTTGTAGTTTAGTTGGCAGCGCTCTCACACTTCATTTACTTCACTGCACCTCATCACTCTCCCCACACTTCCTTCCTCGCTCTTGCCACGTCCCATAAATTCTCTCGCCTGCTTCCAGCGCCACCACAAACATCCTGCACTTTATCAACGCCCCATGATTGATGCAACCACACCGCCAGAGTACTTCTTTACTTTAACAGTATTTTAAAACTTTATTAACACTGCATTGCCACACTAATTGTAATATAGCAACACTACATTATTCCTTCTGTAATCATTAATTCTTTCGCTCAAATGACGGATTTTTTGTTTTATTCTTGATGCCACCAAACGATTTTATTAAGCTTAGGAGGACTTTTCGAAGTAGAGAGGTTAAATACTGTATTGCCTTTGTTAATCCCGTCAGTACATGAGATTCCGCCGAGCTGAATTAACCCCTTCACTCCCATGACTCACTGTTATTTTTGTTACCTCTACGATTCTATTCAGGAGAAATTTTTCGAACTGGAGGGGTTAGATATAACCTTCATTAACTTCTTTGACATATTAACTAAGCGGAATAAAATTGTCATGTTGTAGCGTCACTGAAATGAAATAGAAGTCGAATTGAAGGAATTAAAATCGTCTGGTAATAGCCTCATTGAATTAAAAATTGTCATCTGAATGAGGAGATTAACACCCCCCACGTTTCGTCAGCACTTCCTGGCGACACCCACACACCAACCATTTTTATTTTTTCATTTAATAATCGTTCTGAGATCTACGCTTTCACTCCATCACTTCTGCTTCTCGTAAACTCTCCCACACATTCGTTTCTGTCAGACATCATCAGTGCGGTCCTGTCTCACCAACTTTTCCACTTAACATCAGCGCTTCTTTAATACCCCACCAATGTCCTGTTTTACTTCAGCTGTTCTCCTTTATTACCAAAACATTTACATTTGATACCTGTTTGTAGATTTTATCAGTCTTTCCTAACCTTGTAAATATTACTTCTAGGGCATGGTACACTTCAGTCATGTTCCTGTTTTTCATCACTCCTTCACTTCACCACTACTTCAACATCTCACCTATACATCTCACCAGTGCACCAACATCTCACCAGTACACCTACACCTTACCGATGCTCTCGCACCTCACCAGTGCCCCCTCACTTCACAAGTACACCTTTCCACGTACCCATACACCTCACCAATGTTCCCACACCTCACCAGTACTCCCACACACCTCACCAAGAGTCGCACACCTCACCAGTACACCTCATCAATACTCCCACACCTCACCAATACCCCTCATCCCCAGTCTTTATTCCGAGACATTCAGTGAACCTAAAGGTGATGTGTCTCTCAGAGGGAGCCAAGGGGGTGAATGTCCTTCCCACCTGCCTGTCGCTCGACCGGGCTCCTGGGATGTGATGGTATGTGATGCTAGGATATGATGGGATGGGATGTTGGGATGTGGTGGTATGTGGTGCTGGGATTTGTTGGGATTCTTAACCAGGCTGACGATCAACATATCCAAACATGCACACATATAAGCACATCTCATCCCAGCACTCACACATCGTAGCACATTACAGTGTCATATTCCAGCACTAAAAGATTCCAGCAGGTTATTACAGTCACATCCCAACGTTCACACATACCAAAAGATCATCGTGTCACATCCCAGCGCACACAAACACTAACAGATCATTAGAGTCACATCTCAGTACTCACACATACCAAAAGATCACAGTTTCACATCCCAGCACTCACACATACCAACAGATCTTTGCTGCATCACAGTCAGTACCTAGCACATACCTAAAAATCACATCACAACACTCATACCTCAGGATCGATACAGTGTCATATTCAACACATACACATGTCTGCAGATCACTTCACATCACAGCAACTACACATCTTCCAGAATATCACATTGCCACATATCAGAATTCCCACATCTTCGTAGCTTACGTACACATGCCAGCATCGTCAACACATACCAGGCAATCCCAGAGTCCATCACAACACCAGTACACATTCATCAGATCACACACTCCGACCCCAGCACATCCCATCATCATCATTATCATCTCCTCCTCCTCCTCCTCCTCCTCCTTCATATTCCCAGTTGGGATGGCGGCTTCTTGTATATCAAACGTCTTCTTTCTGCCATGTCCTCTCTCTCTCTCTCTCTCTCTCTCTCTCTCTCTCTCTCTCACACACACACACACACACACACACACACACACACACACACACACACACACACACACACACACACACACACACAAGCTTCCTACGTCTCTCTCTTTCTCTTATCATTTTTTTTTACACGCCTTCACTCTCTTTCCTTGTCCTTCTTTCCCCTGTGATGTGTCTGGGCTGTGTTGTTCGTGGAATGTGCCTTGTAGCAGTTTTTGATATTGTGATGTGCGACTAGAAAATTTTGATGTTTTTTTTACTGAGGTGTGCTGATGCCGGAATGTGCGTTTTAGATGTAATGGTGCAATGATGTGCAGCAATATATTCTGCTGTGATGTTTTTGAGAGGTGCTGAAGCAGGAATATGCCTGTGAGATGCTTTGACTTTGTGATGTGCTGCTTTTTCTGAGATGTGTTAAAGCTGTGATGTGCTACTGGGGTGTACTGTGGTGTGCTTTTGCTGGAATGTGCTCCGTAAACAAGTAGATGCTGTGGTGTGCTACTAGGAACATATGCTGTGATGTTCATGAGATGTGCTGCTTCTGGGATGTGCCGGCAGACCTAGAATACTAACTTTAATAAACTTTTGAGGGCTTGAATATTAAGTAAGGTTAATTATCCCATTTTATTCATAGTAAGGCAGTGTTGGTTAATATTCATAGTCTGCTAATTGGATACGTTTTTCATGTAGCTTGGTAGGGGAATAAATGAAGGAGTAAATGAGGGAAGGCGGTTTGGAGTGGTGGAGTAAATGGGGGCAGGGGGTTTGGAGTGGTGAAAGGGAGTGGTGATGAGTGGTAATGAACAGTTAATTGTAAACTGGTAACTTCATCAACATAACCTCATATTATTGTTTATTGCTGGTACGGTCAGTCGATAATATTTAGCCAGCGAGAGTCCTTCCATAGTGTAGAAGGCTGTAAGTTACCCCTCCATCTTGAAGTCTGACTTACACTGAAATAGCGAGAAGAAGATGGACGTCGCCAGATTCAGGGGGTTAGTGGGGAAGGGATTTTTATTAGAGGGATTGAAGGGATTTATTGAGTGGGATTGAAGGGATTTATTGCATGGGATTGAAGGGGTACGTGAGGGAGGGTGGCTTGGGGAGGTGGAAGGGACTGGTGATGCAATAATACTGGCAGTTTGTTTTTGGCTTGCGGTACTTTGTTGTTAGATGTTGAAAGTATTGGTTTCTCTCTCTCTCTCTCTCTCTCTCTCTCTCTCTCTCTCTCTCACACACACACACACACACACACACACACACACACACACACACACACACACACACACACACTAGGCAGAGATTTTTCGTCCTTTTTGGAGCTTGTTTCACTTACCATATATTAGTGTCACAGTTAGACAGTACTACGGTTCTACATCCTTGCCACAACACTTTTTCGTGACTAGCATCCTATTCTAGTGCTAACCTCTTGTAAAGCTCAGTAGTCAGGATAGAAGGTAGGGCAGTTTTTTGGTCAGGTTAAAGTTAATAGAGTATAGGTGCCCATCATCATCAGCAAACAGGGCATGTAGTTCCCACTCGTTATTAACTACCTTCAGACGATTGTATTCAGGTAGGTAAATAGAGAGAGAGAGAGGAGCCTGAGTGTGTTAATACTGGTACAGTACCGTTAACCCTCTCAAGGTCGGGACAACTCAAGTCTTGCATTCCAGCTGACACCAGACGATTTTACTCATCTGAGAGTAAGTCATAGGAGCTTCAGAGTTAAATGGACACAGGGACATAATACAGCAACTCAAAAATGAATGAATATATATATATATATATATATATATATATATATATATATATATATATATATATATAACAACATGAAGTAAATAATAAATCTCTCACTCTCACAGATGAGTTCATCGTGCAAACGCCGATGCTGCCTGTTACTTTACCGTTGTCCACCGTTGCTAGCTTTTCCCTTCTGTTGCTGGTGTCTGTTGCCTTGCTGTTGATGAGTACAGTATTTCCCTGCTGTTATAAGCTTTTCTTAGTTAGTGTTGTTAAGTTGTCCTTACCGTTGCCGTGTATTTCTCTGTTGTTACTATCCCCTATTTGCGTTACTGTTGCCCACTGTTGCTGTTTTCCCTGTTAATGCTGTCATCTGTTGTTGTCTGTTGCTGTCCCTTTTTTCTGTCCGTTTATTTACTGTTGCCCTGCTCCTCCAGTCTTGCTCCGCTTGTCTGCTACCTTCCTGTTGTCCACCGTTGATGTGTATTTCCCTGTTTGTTGGTATTAATTGTTCATGATTATTTTCTGTTGTCCTCTGTTGTTATATATTTCTGTTCTGTTGCTATATTTCTCTCTGTTGCTGCTGTCTGTTGTATATATCTCCCCGTTGTTCTCGTGATCTTACTGTTGCTTACCGTTTCAGCACTTTTCGCTTCTGTTGTTATCCTCCGTTGCTGCCTTTCCTTACCTTTCTATGTATTTCACTATTGTTGCCTGTTTCCCCCCTACTGTTGCCTATCATTGCATTCTTTTGTTGCTTGCATATCGCTGACCTTTGTGTGTGTGTGTGTGTGTGTGTGTGTGTGTGTGTGTGTGTGTGTGATTGTTACTCTGTGTGGCTATTTTCCATGATTTTGCTGTTGCTCATGTTCCCCCGTTGTCACATATTTCCCCTCCATTGCTGTCTGTCTGTCTCCTGTTGCTGTCTGTGTGGGGGGTGTTGCCGGGGTGTGTGGGTGGGTGTGCAGTGCTGTTAAAGCCGCACTGCTGTCGCTGGCTGTTACCTCACCGTTGTTCTGTCTGTCACTTTACTGTTACTCGCCTTTCCAGTACAGTTCCCATTTACTGCTATCTTTCTCTGTCTCCTGTTGCTGTCTCTTGGTGCTATCTGTGTGTGGTGTTGCCTGGGTGTGTATGTGTGTATGTGCCGTGATGGTTAAAGCCGCACTGCAGTCTGTCAGGGCCGTGAGAGGTGAATGCCCTCGCCTCCTCTCAGCACAAAATTGCAAGCCTTTTGACGGATTGCAGTATTTCAGAGTTAGAATATTGAAGCTGGAATTACTGTCGACATGTTGGGATATTTTAGAAGAGTAGGGATTTATATAGAAATGCTTAGATTTTTTTTAGAAGTTTGTTTTATGATAGCTAGGAGTTTTTTAGAAGTGTTAGGATTGTTCAGGGAAATTTTTGATGTATTAGAAGCTTGAGGATTTTTTTTTTTTTTTTTTCTTTAGGTGTCCCAGGGTAATCTTGGAGTTGCTAGGATTTTTTGTGCTAGGGTAATCTTAGAGTTGCTAGGATTTTTTTTTACAAGTTCTTGAAGGTTTTTTTTTTTTAAGTTCTAAGATTTTTGTGGAAATGCTAGAATTTTTTGAAGATACATGGATAATCAAAAGTGGTAGGTAAGCATATATTATTTTTGAATTCGGAATCTTCATAGATGACTAGATACGTGTATTTTGGGAAGTGTCTTACTTCATACAGTACATACATACATACTTACAGTATATACATACCGTACATACATATCCATTCTGTATTTGTTGCCTGACAACCTATGACTCTTGCAACCATGACCCCCCCCCCTCTCCATAATACTCATTTATCTTTTCTTTCCACCATTTCAAATCCCCAAGGGTTTCATTTTTAGAATTACTGGGATTTTATTTTCAGAAGTGCTGTGTTTTTTTTTTAAAGAGGTGTTATTTAATTTATAGAACTGTGAGGATTTTTATTAGTCATTTTCGGATTCTTTTATATATATATATTTTTTTACATGATTTTACAAGTTATGGAGTTTCTTATGAATTGCTAGGACTTTTTCATGTGCCTTGGTTTTTTATGTAGTGTGATACTTTCCGACTCTCAGAAATGTTTTATATTATAAGGATTTTGCAATACAAGAAATTTTTATACTTCCAAGGACTTTTAAAAGAACTTGGAGGATGCTCTATGTACAGTATGTGTTAGGAGGATTTTTTTTCAGTGAATTGCTAGTGGTTTGATGCAGGTATCAGGGTTTTCTTAGTGCTACATTCTTTTTTTTTGGGGGGGGAGGGGGGTTGTTTCTATCTGTATTTTGCATGACAGATTGGTGGTCTAGCCAAGAGTATCCCAAAGCATTTCTGTCCCTACTCATTGAAGACGCATCCCACCACAATACTCCACTCTCTCTAATAATGCCCTCCACTTTTTTATTAGGACATGGATTATTTTATTAAAGTGCCGAGGCCTTTCTGTTACTTCTGGATTTTTTAAATGTTTGGAGTTCATTATTTGTGGCGCTTAATATATATATATTTTTTTACAAATTATAAAGCTTTGAAATTTATTATGAAGTCATAGGATCTAGTTTTGCTGGTGTGTTGCTAATATGTTACTTCTATAATTATATACGCGTTTAATATATTGGTATGAAAAGCTGATCTTCACATTACGAGAGGTCTTTCCCAAGCTGAGTAACACTGGGCAGCAGAAATGAAACAAGTGGCTGGAACTGAAAGGGATAAAAGCGAAGCCAAAACACGCTAGCATCATAAAGTCTGTGTTGTGGGTGTCAGGGTTGGGTTGATGCGGAGTACTGGAGAAGGTACAAGGCTTTTCCATTCGGACCTCTCAAGTGCTTTCTCGTCTTTTTTATTTATTTGCTTTTTTTGGGGGAAGGGATTGAGAGAGAGAGAGAGAGAGAGAGAGAGAGAGAGAGAGAGAGAGATTTTTTGTGGCCTGGTGTATTTAGACAGTGTTTGTAAATAGAGTTTCATTTATATATTTGTTTTAATTTATGTGTCTGTGTGGTTATGTGAGTTATATGTGTAGGCGCATATGTCTGTGTTTTTATTGTCATTCTTTATGGCTGTTGTGTACATGTGCTTGTGTATCGTAGGTTTTGTCAATAGGAGCATTTATTTGTTTTGAGTGTATGTGTGTATGCATATGTATTTGTGTGTGACTTTGTGTTTGTTTGCTAGTTTTTTTTTTTTTTTTGATAAATTAGTTTCGGTATGTGCGTGTGTGTGCGTGTGTGTGTGTGTGTGTGTGTGTGTGTGTGTGTGTGTGTGTGTGTGTGACCATCAATATAATGGCTTCAGAAGTTTTCATTTCCTTATTTTTTTGTAAACAGAATCAGATACATCCTCAAACTAAAAGAGTTGAGAGAGACTTTAAAACGCTTTCTACAAGCTGGCTCTTTCCTAATTATGATGAAGTGGTCTGGTAGGTGCAATAAATAAATAATAAATTCAGTACGTCATTGCAGTCGAGGGGGTAACCAACTCTTGCTTTTAACCCTTCAGTCCGAGGACGGGTTTGCTTATTGTATTCTTGCTGACCTAAGATTTTGTTCAATTTAGGATACATCTGTAAATATAAAGGGGCTAATGAAGACTGTATCTAATCATTTCCATTCAAAAAGTTTCTCAGTAAGTTATAAAAAATCTTCTGGAAGTAAGGAAAGTAAAAAGAAAAATTATCTCATGGGATAGAAGGGGTCCTGGAAAGAGGCCTTCCCGTGGTGGCACTGATATAACTGGGTGGCTCCCCTGCCTGGTTGTACAAACGTCCCTCAGCTTCCTTCCCGTCGCGTGGAAGGACGATGGATGGCTACAGGAGGAGGAGGAGGAGGGCAACGTCATCCTACAGTCCACCGGGTTTACGTTCAGATCAGCCTCGATGCACAACAACAATAACAACAGAACCAGCCTCTCCAGTCCAAGGACGTCTTTCGTTAACATAGTACAACCTGGCGATTTTTTGTTGCATTGAGGAGTCATTTCATCGCAAAGAAATTTAATATAGAGCGTTTCTAGCCATCCCCAAAGTTATGTATACGGGAATATAATCTTGAGTTGGCAGGAATTTGAAAGTTGCCAAGGTAGAGAAGATTTAATAATATGACTTCAAGTTAGAACGGGTCTTTTCTTTGATCTCATTAGTAGTAGTAGTAGTAGTAGTAGTAGTAGTAGCAGCAGCAGCAGTAGTGGTAGTGATAGTGGTATATTTATAATTATTGTTATTTATTATTATTATTATTATTATTATTATTATTATTATTATTATCATCATCATCATCATTAGTAGTAGTAGTAGTAGTTGTAGTTGTAGTAGTAGCATCATTATTATTACTATTAATCATTTATATTATTATTATTATTATTATTATTATTATTATTATTATTATTATTATTATCATCATCGTCATCATCATCATCATCATCATCATTTCATTACTGTCATTATTTCATTCTAACTTTATTCTTATCTCCCCAGGTAAGCGAATCAGTCCAGTCCTGCCAAAGAACTGCCGGAGGGAGAGGTGGGTGTGGAGTGAGCCTTGTTTCGAACCTCATGTTTTGTGCTGAATTAATGAATGTGTGGCTCATTTCTCTAGGTATTCTCATTATATATTTTCTTTTATTATGTTCTGCCTGATGAGTAACTGCTTCTTTTTGTGGGTAGGCCTGAGTTTTTTTTTTTTTTTCCCCTCTTCCTATTTCTGCATCGTCCCCATTTAGTTGATTTATCATATCATTATGATCTCGATTTTTTTTTTAATCCATGGGTGTGGTGCGGTACGGGCCTTATATAAAGAAAAAAATAAAGGAAAACTAATGGTCCAGTGAAATGGGCAACTTACTCATTTCCTCACCGTTCAAGCCCAGAGAATCCTGATCCAACCTCACAGGCATAGCTACACATATGCTCTTCTTATTACCAAAATAACAGAAGTAATCCGACGGCAGCGAATTAGTTTATCGTAGTTTATAATACTGGGAATATGGTTTGGATTGTATACTGTTTTTACTCTAGCTTGGTCCAGGTTTTCGTCCTTTTGCATATCACGCAGCTCAGTGGCAAGGAAAGACAATAATACGGCTCTACATACTTTTCCTTAGCACTTCTTCGTGACTGGTATCAAATTCTAGCGTAAATCCATAGTTACAATTCAGAATTCGGGATGGAGAGTTGGTAGTTTTTGGCCAAGTTGAAGTAAAAAGAGTATAGTAATGAGACTTTGGAAGGCTTGAAGGGTACGCAGTGGATGTGTGTTTCGTTTATTGGTACTTTGGTCACACTTGCTTTCGGCTTTATTGATTTATTTATTTTATTCACTCCTGTTTCTGGATCCCTTATGATACTGAGAAATAGGGTTTACTTGGTGATGATGCCATGTGATGTGACTGAATGCCTTATGTGTAGGATTTAATATCTTTGACAACCGTATAATGATTATGTCTCTTGTTTAGAAATGACACCCATCGTAATACTGCTGTTTTTATCACTCATTTCCTCTCTTTTCCTTGTAACTTTTCTATTTCCCATTCCTCACCTTCTCCTTAAATACTTTATCACAAATCTTCCCTCTCTCAATTATCCTTCCAACTCATCTCTTGTCACCTCTGTAGATTAAGTTTATTTTGTGTATGAACAATGTGATTTTTTTTTTAGAGGTGCAAATGCCTTTCGAGTGTTAATGATTTTTTTTTAAGAACTAACGATTTGGGGCACAGAAGACTTGATTATAATAATAATAATAATAATAATAATAATAATTATTATTATTATTATTATTATTATTATTATTATTATTATTATTATTTTTATTATTATTATTATTATTATTATTTTTATTATTATTATTATTATTATTATTATTATTATCGTTATTGTTATTATTATTATTATTATTGTTATTACTATTGCTTTTGATTGAAGATATGAATGGAAAAATAGGGAATGTGAAGGTGGCTGGAGTAGTGGGTGAGTGGGGTGCGCCTGCAGAAGTGGATGAGAATGGCAGTGCTCTAGTGGACATTTCTGCAGGGAGGGGGTTGGTGATAGCCAATACCCTCTTTAAGCACGAAATGATACACAGGTATACGTGGCGAGTGATGAGAAGAGTAGATGGTGAACTGAATGAACGGAAGGCAATGATTGATTGTATGTGTGTGTGTGGATGATAGAATGAGAAGGTGTGTAATGGATGCAAGAGCATACAGAGGTTGGGGGAGTGGACTTTTTGACCACCACTTGGTGGTGGTGAAAGTCAGGGCTCAAAGGAAATGGAGGAGTAGGAGAAGGGAAGGACAGGAGGAAGTAGTTCATACAAGGAGGATAGAATGGTTTGCAAGATGATGGAAAAAAGGCAGAATATAAGAGAGAAGTGGGGGAGCGATTGGGTAAATATGATTTGGAACGGATGGGGGACGTGGAAGGCGTGTGCAAGATATTCACAGAAGAAATCTGTGCAGCATGTGAGGTGGTGTGTGGGGTGAAGAGAAGACGAAAGGGGGTGCAAGGAACAGCATAGTGGAATGAAGAGGTGAGACAGGCTGTGGCACAAAAGAAGAAAGCATATAGTGAGTGGATGAGAAACAGGGGCGTGGGAGAAATTGAGAGACAGAAGAGAGAGTTATATGTAGGGAGAAAGAGAGGTGAAAAGATTAGTAAGAGAGAGTAAGAAGAGAGTGGATGAGGAATTTGGAAGGAATTTGAGTGTAAAGTGGAGGGAGTGTAAGAAAATGTTCTGGAAAGAGGTAAAGAGAGTTAGACAGGGTGATAAAGAAGTTAGTCGGGGAGGGAAAGATAAAAATGGTAGATTGCGAATGGAGAAGGGAGAAAAAGTGAGCAGATGGAGGGAATCTATCTATCTATATACCTAGGCTGCTTCCCCCAAGGAAAGGGAGGTAGCCGAGACAGGACGACACACTCCCCATTTACTCATCCATTCAAACACAGTCATTCGCATCTTAGCCCCAAAGGGGAGAAGGGACAGATCCTCACCGCACCACACCACACATGGGTCAACTGCGCAGTGCAATCAGTGACATCTGCAGCAGGGCCCGACAGCAGAGCTGGTTTACCCCTGCCACATCATAATAGACCCATCCCCTTACTCGCACCTGACCTGGAGGGAATACTTTAAGGAAATTGTTGAACATTGAGAATGAAAGTAATGCGAGTATTAGTGGCTGGGGAATGGCTGGGAGAAGGAGGGACATAAGAAGAGAGGAAGAAATCAGTCGGATGGAAGTTGTGGAAACAGTGAAGAAAGTCGTGATGGGGAAACCCCAGGAATTGATGGAGTGTGTGGTGAAATGCTGAAGCATGTGGGAGAGATAGTAGTAGAATGGATATGGAAGATGTGCAGTTTGGCCTGGGAGGAAGGTGGAGTCCAGGAGGATTGGAAGTCAGGTATAATTATTCCCCTGTACAAAGGAAAAGGAGAAGAGAAGTGTGTGGTAATGATAGGGGCATTTGTCTTCTTAGTGTAATAGGAAAAGGATATGGTAGGATACTTATTGACAGAGTCAGGGAAATAACAGAGGAATTAGTTGGAGAAGAACAGGGAGGATTTAGGAAGGGAAGAGGTTGTGTAGATCAGATATTCATTCTTAGGTTTTTAATGGAAAAGTTTCTAGAGAAGGGAAAGAAGTTGTATGCGGCCTTCATGGATATGGAGAAAGCTTGTGACAGAGTGGATAGACAAGGAATGTGGAAAGTATCAAGAATATATGGAGCAAATGGGAAGTTGCTGAATGCCGTGAGGAGTACGTATGATCTTGCTAAGGCTGCAGTGTGTGTGGACAATGAAGTGAGTGATTTTTTCTGTTTGAAGGTTGGGTTGAAACAAAGACGTGTCATGTCTCCATGGTTGTTCCTTCTGTATATGGATGGGGTTATGAAAGAGATATTAGGTATGGCAGTGGATGTAGGATCGGCCCTATTGAGAGAGGGCACTGTTTGGAAGCTCCGTGTACTGTTGTTTGCAGATGATACTGTGTTGTTAAGTGAAGACGAAGGGGAGCAGCAAGGCTTGGTGAATGAGTTTGGGAGAATGTGTAAGAAACGGAATCTAAAGGTGAATGTAGGGAAGAGTAAAGTTATGGTCTTCGAGAGAAATAGTCACTGAATGTGCAGTGAGGTTGGATGAGAAAATGGAAAATGTGAGTGCGTTTCAGTACTTGGGCAGTGTGGCGAATAAGGATGGAAGTTTAGAGGATGAAGTGCTTGAAATGGTACAGCAAGGAAGGAAGGTTGCTGGTTCTTTGAAAGCAGTGATTAGAAACAGTGAAGTGAGCATGGAATAAAAAAGTCGCTGCATGACAGTATCGTGATATCAGATCTAACGAATGGAAGTGAAGCTTGGAGGGACAGAAGTCAAGAGTGAGAGCAGTGGAAATGATTTACTTGACAGGAGCGTGTGGAGTCACATGGAGAGACTGTCTGACAAATGAGAAAGTGAAGGAGGGTTGTGGTGTGGATGTGGATGTGATAGAGGTCGTTAGGAGAAATACATTGAGATGGTCTGGCCATATGGAGAGGATGGAGAGCGAGAGACTGACGAGGAGAGTGTATGTGAGTTAAGTGGAAGGGGGGAGAGGGAGGGGGAGGCCGAGGATGAGATGGAAAGACGGAGAGGAGAGGTATATGAGAGAGGGGGATGTGAGCTGGGAGCAGGGCAGTGAAATGGCGGGGATCAGGGCGACATGGAGGAGATTTGTTTGTGGCCACCTCGTACAGGATTAAGACTTCTGGCAATAGAGAGATAGATAGATTATTGTTTTTATTATTATTATTATTTTTTTTTTTAATGTATTTCCATCTATCTAGCTCTTTGTCATAATTTTTTTTCTCTCTCTCTCTCTCTCTCTCTCTCTCTCTCTCTCTCTCTCTCTCTCTCTCCACATATACTCTTTCCTTCCGCTCTTTTTAAATTTCTTTCCGTTCCGCCCAGTGGAATCACACTGCCCATTTTTCTTCTCTCTCGTATTTCCTCCCTCTCTCCCTTTTTCCTCCATATTCTTTTTCTCTCTCCCATTTCTCCCCTCCCATTTCTCCCTCCATCTTTCCACTCCACTTCACTGCCGTTCTTACCCTCCCCCTCTTCTTCCCCCCTCCCCCCCTTTCCCCTCCCCTCTCGCCTGTCACTCCAACTTAGGCTCCCCTTCTCTCTCTCTCTCTCTCTCTCTCTCTCTCTCTCTCTCTCTCTCTCCAGTCTGTCTGTCAGTCAGTCTATATACCCATCTCTTTCTTTTTCTTCTCTTGCCTTTCCTTTTTCGTCATGTTCATTCTACCATTGTTCTAACTCTCTCTCTCTCTCTCTCTCTCTCTCTCTCTCTCTCTCTCTCTCTCTCTCATCCCACCGTCACTTTCTTTATCACGGTCGTCACACATACGTCGTTTCCAGTCCGTTCTTCCTCTCCCATGTCGGTTTTTCGTGTGTGTGTGTGTGTGTGTGTGTGTGTGTGTGTGTGTGTGTGTGTGTGTGTGTGTGTGTGTGATATTTCGTGCCCTAACTTCTTTGGTCCTGAATTATCAAAACGTTACTCAGTTTTTAAAATCTCATAGAATAGATACCAAAGTACTATTCAGTCCTACCCATCAGCGGTTTTTTTTTTCTTATCTTTTTCGATGTTGTGTTATGTGACGTATCTCATATGCGTATAATTTATCGATAACTCTAATAAGTTTTGCTCTAATTAACATGGAATTTATAGTCGTCATTTTCTAACTTTAAGGGGAACGATTTAATCAGCTTTACATGTCTTTTATAGAGCCGATCTGTTCCATTATCCTCTTCCTCTGGTCCACTCACATACGATATTTCTTCACGGGGCAGGACGCCTTTTTAGTTTTATAAGCTAATTTGATTGGAGAGAGCGTCATCGTCTTCATTATCGTCATTGTCATCATCATCATCATCTTCACCTTCACGAGTACCACCACCACCACCATCATCATCATCATCATCATTATCATCATCATCATCATCATCATCATCATCATTATCATCATCATCATCATCATCACCAGCACCACCATTACCATCATCATCATCATCCTTATCACCATCATCATCATCATTATCATCATCATCATCATCATCATCATCATCATCACCAGCACCACCATTACCATCATCATCATCATCCTTATCACCATCACCCTATACTCCAGTAACTATTGGGATGGCTAGTGAAATAACTAGGGTAGAGTATTAATAAATGAAGTGGGTAACAAATACACAGATACCACATAGTCTGACACAAAACTTTAATTTCCAGTCTCCCCTCTTACAATTTCTAATCCTAATTTCTAATCTTCTTTCTTTGGCTGCAGGTTCAATTTACTAAAGACCTCTCATGCTGAAGGGGTTAAAGAAGGCTGTAATTAACTCCCCCTCCCCCCCCTCCCTTCCAGTTCGAATTGCTTCTCCTAGACAGAAAAAAAAAATGAATGTAGCAAAAGTGAAATGAAAAACATGTCGAAGTGTGTGTGTGTGTGTGAGAGAGAGAGAGAGAACCATATTTTACATAAGACGATCCCTGACTTCATTATCTCTTCTTTTGTCCTCTCGGGTTTACTATTGCCCTCTTCTCTCGTGTTTATCTCTGCTGTTATATTCATTCTTTCTTTTCTCATTTTCCTCCATTTTACTTCACCTTGTTTCATTTTCTCTGATCTCACTAGAATGGGTAATTGAAGGATGAGGATTATCAGAATGACCAAAGTTAAATGCTTGATGTTATGTAGCATGTATTTCTCTCTCTCTCTCTCTGGTTATAAATACGTGTAATTACGTAAGTATTTGCATATATATAATTTATATTTATATATATTTATCGGCTTATTTATTTAACTCTTTCATTTTCACATTCATATCGCCATCATTCTAGCTGTCACGGTCGTCACACATACTCGTACAGTACGTTGTCCTGCATCTGCTCTGTCTCTATCGCTTGTCGTGGATCTGTCAGTGCATGTTTTGTGTGTGTGTGTGTGTGTGTGTGTGTGTGTGTGTGTGTGTGTGTGTGTGTGTGTGTGTGTGTGTGTGTGTGAGTGATCATTTGGGGCTACAGATGTCACAAGATAAAGAGGGCACATCAGAACTAGTACTTACGCGCCGTCGTAATTGTGGTCATGTTACGATACGGTTGTCATAGGTTAATAGGGCATATCAACTAAACTCTGATGTGCCTGGGAACACACTCCATTCACCCTCATACGCAGTCCTCTCACCCTCTTACACACTCCACTCACCCTCCTGCACACTCCACTCACCCTCCTACACACACCAGTCACCCTGTTACACACACACTGGTAGTCGCACCTGTCAATCGTCTTATATGGCAGATGAAGGTAGGATGTCGTAGTGAGTTACAGCGCTTACCTGAGATTTCTTAATTTTGTGGTACCTGACACCTTTGCACGTGGTACTTAGCAATAGTAGAGTCATAAGGTGTGTGTGTGTGTGTGTGTGTGTGTGTGTGTGTGTGTGTGTGTGTGTGTGTGTGGTGTGTTTTATCCCGAGCCTCAGCAGTCGTAGTACGTGCAAAAGATGGCGTCACACACCTCCGGAATTCTACCATTTGATCACACCTTCTGATCCACCGTACGAATAATTTCCCCTTAAGGTCCGGCAGAATACAACTTGAACGCTTAGGTAGAGCTGCCCACTCGTGTATATCAGAGTTATGTAAGCCGGCCGCTAATATACACACAATTAGGGTGTCCTCGCCGTCAGACAGGGCACGTCCTAGACACCCTTCAGCCCTGTTACTGCACTCAACCCTTTCCACGAACTCATTTGCGTCTGTACCCTCTCTGTTCACATGGAGAGAGAGATAGAGAGAGAGAGAGTGAGTCTGTATTAGTTTTTATTGATGAGACCACTGACTTGAATGAACGACTGAGGTATATCTCCAGAATAATACTACGATGCGGTCGTTTCGGTCAGAAGAAGAAAAAAAGATTACTACATGTCGACTGCACGAGGATCTGGTCAGTTGATTTTGAGATTACCGAACACTCTAGACAGAAAACTTGGTGTCTGTATGAAGGACAGGGAACAGTAGCGCCTCACCTGTAACAAACCTGGACTGAAGAACCGTCAGGATATAAAAGCCATGTTGGAGCATATTTTTCTTTATTAGACGAATTAAGGAAACTTTTGTAAACATGATTTTCGGTTTTTCATTTCCTTTTCTTTTGTACATGGTGACTTAGATATGTTTGGGTATTAATTAATCTAGGTAGCCTTTTCGTTTCATTCGCCCACGTTTCAAAAGAGGAATTGCAGATTTGTTTTCGCCATACCATTCATACAGCTCTCCTCTCTCTGCTACCCTACAAGTCAGCAGTGAAGAGGCCTGGGCGAAGGTATATAGTACAGAGAGTTAAATTTAAGACTTGGGCTAGGCTTTATAGTGCAGACAGTTTAATTTAAGACTTGGGCTAAGCTATATAGTGCAGACAGTTTATTTTAAGACTTGGGCTAAGCTATATGGTGCAGACAGTTAAATTTAAGACTTGGGCTAGGCTTTATACTCCAGACAGTTAAATTTAAGACTTGGGAGCCTAGCCATAAGCCCCAGAGTGACTCTTTTTGGCTAGCAGACACTAACCATTTTTTAGACTTATCCCATGTCACCATTAGGCGTCCAGTAAGAGTTGGTATAATTGACAATTAGTAAATGATCTTTTGGCGTTCAGAAATCATTTGACTTGACAGTCAGTGTACAGTTACCAGAAGATTGTGCTACACCTAGTGAGTGGATGTTTGAGGTCGTCGTCCGCCACAGTATGCAAATGCATAAAAATAATGTGAGCGCAAGTTTCAGAGGCTTCCCGTTTAGACAGAAGTTCAGTTTGTCTTTATACCATTCCGTCCTTAAGAGATAAAGTAAGAAAAGAAGAAAGAAAAAAAGAAAGAAAGAAAGAAAAGGCCTAGTGAATACAAGAACTTCATTTAGGTCAATCTTGCGCTCACTTACCCGTTTTGGTGAAGTCAGGGAAAATGAAGAGAGGAGGAGCAGAAAGGAGGAAGAAAAAGGAAAGAAAGAAGGAAATTGAGGCGGAGATAAAGACGAGAGAAATGGGCAATAGGAACTTGAGAAGAAAAAGGAGAAGGGAGAAAGAAGTCAGGGATCGTCTTATATGAGGGTCTCTCTCTCTCTCTCTCTCTCTCTCTCTCTCTCTCTCTCTCTCTCTCTCTCTCTCTCTCTCTCTCTCTCCTTACTGCTGAAGGGGTTAATGAAGGTTGAATGTGTGTGTGTGTGTGTGTGTGTGTGTGTGTGTGTGTGTGTGTGTGTGTGTGTTGTGTGTGTGTGTGTGTGTGTGTGTGTGTGTGTGTGTGTGTGTGTGTGTGTGTGTGTGTGTGTGTGAGAGAGAGAGAGAGAGAGAGAGAAAGAGAGCTACATTCATCTTTCTCTCCAGATCCTACACTCCCTCACGTCCTCCATAATATCAAAGTTGGGTAAGTTAAGGAAGCAGAGAGAGGAGAGAGAGAGAGAGAGAGAGAGAGTTGGCTTCCGTCCTTAGTGACCCTGAAACTACCTCCCCTCGTAACCATGGCAACGCTGAGCTGAATGGCAGGAGTCAGTGAGATTTACAGGATGAGAGAGAAAAAGAGGGGACTGTGTGTGTGTGTGTGTGTGTCTGTGTGTGTCTGTGTGTGTGTTTAGAGAGAGAGAGAGAGACTTGGAAACAGATGAGGCCGCTGGCGGAAATAGATCGATGCCTGAAAATCTGGCACATAACAGATCATGAGAGAGAGAGAGAGAGAGAGAGAGAGAGAGAGAGCTGCGTCAGGTGAGGGAGGAGAGAGATCAATAAATGTTTAAGACTAACGAAAGAAATTGCCAGAAATGTCTCGTTATCCCGCGCAGCGAAGTGCTTGAAGGCTATATTTAATCCTCAAGTTGGAAGTCTCGCCTGTACTGAATAAGCTTTTCTTGGGGAAGCAATAGCATAGAAGGAATATGGCACGTAGGAGGACTGATGGACCTTTCGGAATGGACTGACGACTACCCAGAACCCCCACCCCGACACACACACATTTGTTATAATAATAATAATAATAATAATAATAATAATAATAATAATGATGATAATGTTAATAATAATAATAATAATAATCATAATAATAATAAGAAGAAGAACGCTGTAAAATTGCCAAAGGACAGTTTTGATAAACTTTCCACATCCATTACCCACTAGATGCCGAGCTATATAGGGACTTTGAGGTCTAGGTCACTGATGTGCATATCAGTTTAGGTCATCAAGATCTTTAAGTCCGCTTAGTTTGGTGGCTCTAACTTTATTCTTTTTTGTAAAATCAGGTGTCCTCTTTGTCTTCCGGAGTAGTCCAAAACTTTGGACCATAGGCGATCTCACAGAATAACGATCCAATTTTGGCTATATTAAGCACTGCATTCTGGCAATGTCCCGGGTATATGCCAGAAAAAAAATTCAGCCCTGTAACTGAAGTGGTTCTTGATCTTTAGGGTTACTTTTTATTTCTGGATCCTATTCGGGTTCTGGTAGTCGGATCAGGATGATATTTGGTCAGATGAAGCGGCCAACCAGTACTATACAATGACAAAGAATGAAGATTGTAGCTCAAACGGTATGCGGATGGCGGTGATTTAGATTTTCCCTAGAATAATAATAATATTGACAAAGAAGAAAATCTCCCACAGGGATATGGGAAGGTTTAATAATGATGATGATGATGATGATAGAAGAAAGGAGTTAGTGGGCCAAAAATGTTAAAAGCTTTCTCTACATCTTTTCCTTAACGTTATGCAAGGTATCCCCGAGATATTTTTGGAGACTAGGTTTTATTAGGGGTAATTTCGAGTAAAAACACCTGTATAGACATGTCTCCTTTTCTCACCTACTAAGAAAATATAATTAATTACCTATGACTTTACCTGTTTAATAAGAGGAGGATAACTTTCTTCCATAAGGTAATCTGTATTTGTAATTCTGTTGCGGCTGAGATTTGGACCCATGTTGGTATAGTATTTATTTATTTATTTTTTTTCTTTTCATAATTGAACCCCAGAACAACTTCCTGGAGTTTCTCAAAATATTCATGGGACACCACTTTTTTTTTCTTTTTGTTTCCAACTGGTTTTTAAATATGGTGCTGTCCTTTTACATTACATTTTTCGTAAAGTCCTAAACTAAAGAACTAGAGTAGAGTCTCGATGGGTTTCAAGAGGAGGAGGCCTTAAGATAATTTTTGGAGAGAGAGAGAGAGAGAGAGAAATAACACAGAATGGAAGGGAAGGAAAAGTTATGTGCGAGAGAGAGAGAGAGAGAGAGAGAGAGAGAGAGAGAGAGAACACAGAATATAAGGGAAGGCAAAGAAAGTCAAGGCATGTGCGAGAGAGAGAGAGAGAGAGAGAGAGAGAGAGAGAGGCCTGAGTAGTGATAGAAACACAGCAACAATAACGCCATAAAGAGATGAAGAGCGAAAACGTGGCTCAGAACACGACACAGAACAATACACAATAGACAGAGAGAAAGTGAGAGAGAGAGAGAGAGAGAGAGAGAGAGAGAAACTGACTCTGAATATATATGTGTGTAGGAAAATCTGTGAAGCATAATTGGGTGTGAAATAAGACAATTGTAAGAGATTGAAGTTAAATATAAAGGGGTAAATATAGAGAAGAATAAAGGGTGAGTAGAATATTGTTAAAGGGAGAGAGAGAGAGAGAGAGAGAGAGAGAGGGGGGGGGAGAGTTTAGTCAATACATACGGTTTCTTCCTGATTCTCTCTCTCTCTCTGTCTCTCTCTCACACACACACACACACACACACACACACACACACACACACACACACACACACACACACACACACACACACACACACACACACACACACACACACACACACACACACACACACACACACACACACACACACACACACACACACTTCCGCGTTCGTATCAGCATTCCCTAATTAACGTTTTACACCATTTAATACGGGACTCTGATTTCTCTCTCTCTCTCTCTCTCTCTCTCTCTCTCTCTCTCTCTCTCTCTCTCTCTCTCTCTCTCATTTTTTATCTTCCGTTTTCTACTAATATTAAGTTTGAACCACCCAGAAAGTACAGTATGGTTTGTGTGGTCTGTGTATCTATGTAACACTCCCCCTGCTTCTCCCTCCCTCCCACCCCCTCCCTCCCGTCGCCTAACATCCTCCCTGTTTCTTCCGCTCCCCCTTCCTCCCCCCTCACCTCTCCTTCCTCCCCCCTCACCCTCCCTCCTCCTTCCCCTTCTGCCTCGCTAACCCTGAACTTCACATCAATACGTCGTCAGAGAGAGAGAGAGAGAGAGAGAGAAATAAGGCATATATAAGAAAATTGTAACACAGAAGAAAATAAAACTCAAGTGAAGACGAGAGTAAAATGAGAGAGAGAGAGAGAGAGAGAGAGAGCATATATAAGAGAATAATAACACAGAAGAAAATGAAACGGAAGTGAAGACAAGGGAAATAAAGGCAAGGAGAGAGAGAGAGAGCATAAGAGAATTATAACGCAGTAGAAAATGAAACGGAAGTGAAGACAAGAGCAGCAAAGGCAAGGAGAGAAAGAGAGAGAGAGAGAGAGAGAGAGAGGAGATGGAGGGACCTATCTCAAAGGGGCCTTCCCTCCCTTCACTACATTTATCTGCTACCAGAATTTCACATGTAACTACACAGCTCCTCGAGTCAAAATATGCATAACCTAAAGACTTTTCCTCTTTTAGTTTTTCTTAATTTGTTATATATATAGCGTAGATGCTTTCATGTATTAATTAATGTAGAAAGATGCATCAGCTTCACGGATAACATATATTTCTTTGACATCTTATAAATTATCAGTTTTCAATTTGAAGTAGCCACGTCTCATCCCAACCACACTGTCAGCATAACCCAATAATATTTTCTCATCCATTTCTCTCACCGCTTAAACCTAATATTGTTTCATTTTCCATCCTTACCTTCCATCAAATCGAGAACAACATCAATTTTAAAGTAACACTACATCGAATGAGTGGATGGCTAGGCGCCCCTAGAGCCAGAATGAACTACCAAAAGGGCCGTGGCGGATCAATAATGCGGCACCCACACCGGAAGGGGGAAAAAAAAAAGAAAAAAATGTAGAGGGGTGGAAACACAAGCTCACCTTTAATACGCGGCCGCCAGGGTCATGGTCAGAGGGGTGTGGTGTGCTGGGGAGGTGGTGGGTTGTGGTGGTGTGGCGTGGTGGTGAAATGTGGTGGTGGAGTGTGATGGTGGCGTGTGGTGGGGTGGGGTGTGAGCGTATGGTGAGGTGGGTGTGGTGGGGTGGTGTGGAGTGGGGGTGTGGTAGGGTGTTGTGTTGGTGGGGTGAGCTGTGTTATAGTAGTGGTGGGGTTTGTTGTAGTAGCGAGATTGTGGTGGTGTTGTAGTGGGGATGCAATGGAGTGTTTGGGGGCGATTTACCGTCTTTGGGATGTATTGCTTCTTCTAACTAGTGGGAATAGTGTTAGGATGTTATTGATGATGATGATGATGATGATGATGATGATGGTGATGATATGTTGTGGTGGTTGGGATAATGGTCAGCGGCGTATTGTTTTGGTATTGTGTGGGTGTTATGAAATACTTAATCCACTTTGATAAAACCATTCGAATAATCCCCATTTATATTTGGCTCACACTTCTCATAATCCCACTTCATCCCCTGTCAAAACAAACAGTCAGACATTGTGCCCATATGCAACACAGTTCCTCTTACACCAACACCCATCACACTTCTACAGCACCACACCTAGCAACACTAAAACACCACACGTCACAACACCACCTCATACCTCCACAACACCATTTCTCACACCACCACAACACCATCACTTACATTCCAAAACACCACCCTCACATCACTACATCACACCACACATCACAGCACCAACTTCCCCCCACCCCAACACCACTTCTCATATTATCACTGTACCACACATCATACCGCAGTACCACCCCTCACACCACTACCAAACCACCCCACACACCATCGCAACAGCACACCTCACACCGCTACAACACCACTCTTCACCTCACTCCACCAGCCCTAACGCCACTACACCCCCCCCCTCACACCATCACAACACCATCGCTCATATTCCAAAACACCACCCTCACACCACATCACCATGCCTCACACCACCACAGCGCCATCCCTCACACCGCCACAACACCATCCCTCTCATCACAACACCAACCTCACCCCACTACAGCACCACTCTTCTTAACACCACATATCATACCACAACATCACCCCTTACACCACTACAAAACTACCCCGCACACTGTCACAGCACCTCCCCTCATACCATTACAACACCACCCCTTACACCACTACAGTACCACTCCTCACATCACTACAACACCACCCTTAACACCACAACAACACCACCCTTCACACCACTACAACACCACCCCTCGCACCACTACAACACCACCCCTCGCACCACTACAACACCACCCCTCGCACCACTACAACACCACCCCTCGCACCACTACAACACCACCCCTCGCACCACTACAAAACCACCCATAACACCACTACAGCACCACCCTCACATCCCTACAAAACCACCCTTCACATCACTACAACACCACCCTTCACATCACTACAACACCTGCCCTTTCATCACAACACCAACCTCGCCCCTCTAAACTACACTATTCATATCACAACACCACATATACCACAACACCACCCCTTACATCACTACAAAACCATCTCACACACCGTCACACCTCCCGTCATATCATTACAACACCACCCCTTGCACCACCACAGTACCATCCCTTATACCACTGCAGTACCACCCCATACATCACTACAAAACCACCGCTCACACCACTACAACACCACTCCTCACACCACCACAACACCATCCCTCACACCATTTCAACACCACCCTTCAAAGTCACAATAACTCCCATCACACCACCATAACAACACCCCTTACACCACTACAATACCACTTCTCACACCACAGCAACATCACCCTTTACAACGTCACAGCACCTCTCCTTACACACTACAACACTACATCCCACACCACAACAACACCCTGCACAACGTCACAGCACCTACCACCACACCACTACAACACCACCCCTCACACCACCACCATTTACACCACCACCCTTCACACCATCCCTCAGAGCATATAGGTTTTATTCTGATTACTCATTCCTCACCATCCCATTCCCCAACCACTAATTCCTCGGGTTTCTTCCCAGTACTTTCTCTTTTTTTTTCCCCAACCAAAAATTTCCTCTTCTTTGTCCAACCACATTTCCCTCTTCCCTCCCTAACCAATATTTCCCCTTTATCCTGCCAAAAATTCGTGCCAAAAATTCTTTGTTCTTTCCCCGGTCAAAAGTCTCTCTTCTTTCAGCATCCAAAAAATTCTTCTGTTTCCCCAACCAAAAATTCATCCTCTGTGCCCAGCCAGTAATTCCATGTTTTTCCCCAGCTGAAAATATCATGTTTTCTCCCCAACAAAGAAATCGCTGTCTTCCTTTCAATCAGATGGCATATTTTTTCACTATATTCCTCCCTTCCTCGAACGATTTTATTCAGCTTCGAGAGCGAAATCAGGTCGGGGAAGGGTTAAGGGAGTCTGTTTCTAACCCCCTCACCACAGATGATTTTTCCAGGGTGAGCAATATCTTATGGAGTGAGCAAGAATAAGAAGTAAAGTACGTCATCGGTGTGAAGTGGTTAAGGAGAGGGGGGGAGGAGAAATATGCGAAATATGCATTTTGATTTTGCCGTGTATTTCAGAAACCTACCAGCATTTTTCCATTTGCCTTCCAACCAAATGAGAGAGAGAGAGAGAGAGAGAGTATATAAAAACGTACGGCCCTGAACCTTGAGTTACTGGAAGCATTTCTTCATCCTACACCTTCAGCATTTTCTCAACTCCATCATTAATGTCACCTTCCAGCGCCCCACTCATGTCCCCCAAATTATTTCTCATCTTTATATTTCCTACCGGTGCTGGAGAAGGACGCCTACACTTGGTGGCACCGATCCGACTGGGTGATTGAGTTACCTGGTTACACAAATGTTCCTCAGTCCCCTTCGTATCTCCCGAAAGGAATTAGCTTGCGAAAGGAGGGCAGTTCTGACCTACAGTCCTTCGGTTTCACGTCTAGGTGGTCCTTCTTCTCATTAAACTTACAAAACGTTTGTAGTTGGTGGCATGTAGTAATGGGTATAGAACTCTGAATCTCCTCCCTTCCCATATGCTCTGTCACTTTTTTTCCCTGTATGTTTTATTCATTTCTTGTTTCTGCACTTTTGCCATCCCCCCATGTTAACAATCATTAAAATAAAATTGTTGTTTTCAAGTTTACGATCTCTTAATACACGTTAAGTGCCTAATACATATTAGCTTTGTTGTAATCTGACTTTTAACACTGTGATAATCGCTTCTGTGATTATTGATACAGTATACTTAATATGCTTATGCGAATGAGGCAACACGAATCCCAGATTTTACGTTTCTTGAGAAGAGGTCAGGGTGCTGGAGAACGGTTTAGGCAATAACTCGCGTACTGTAGCTCGAATGCTTCTCTAAGTATAAGAAGGCACATCACCGTTGGTCAGAAACTCTTTGACGCCTAACACGCTTATGTGCCCCTTTTTGGAGTTATGAGTGATGAAGAAAGAAAGAAAACATAATCGATATTCTTGCGGTCTGATTTCGCGACTCCTTCAAAGGTTAGCGGGGCATTGCGAGTAGCTTTGTACTTAAATAGGGAAAGTCTTTTAGTTTCTGTGCTTAAAGCTGTTTTCACGAGCGTTTTGGAGCGCGCGGCCCTTTCTCATATGTACGGGACGCTGTTTCAAACCTCCGCCATCTCAGTATAGCCAGGGTATATGGGTCCTGAATATAGCAGTCACTTCCACGATTAGTTATTCTTGCACCTTATCTCACCACCTCTTCCTCGGTCTCCCTCTCCTTCCCTTTCCTCCAGATAGCCAAACTCCCAGCCACTCCGTAACAGTTCCAGCTTCCTTACCCAGCCAAAAGTGAACATCAGCTTCTTCCTCAGCAGGTGCAGATGAGGAGCAAAAAGATCTTCCTCGGTGACACATTGTTCCAGAAACCTAGCTTTGATTTCCCTTCCTACACACCAAACAAATCCCTACCAAGATCACCATAAATCTCCACCCAAATCACCCCAAATTCCCACCCGTCACCCTAAATTCCCGCCCAAATCACCCTAAATTCCCACCCAAAGCACCTTAAATTCCTTCCCAAAGCGCCTTATATTCGCACCCGGATCATTTTGAATTCCTCTCCAAATCACCCAACATCCCCACCCATATCGCCTTAAATCCTCACCCATTTCACTTTAAATCCTCACCCATATCTCCCTAAATCCTCACCTAAATTGCCTTAAATTCCTTCCCCAACGAAAATTCTTCACCCGTGTCTTAAAAGGAGGCACAAAGGGGTAAAGAAAAATGGCACTCTTTATCGCCGCGTTATTTTAGAGATCTGAGACCTTCATCCCATAAGACACAGATCCCCAGCTTTTCCCCAAATCATTCCCCAGCTGAAATTTCCCACCAGTTTCCCCCAGCACGAGGCACAGAAAGCTAAAGAAAATTTCCCCTTCTTAATGTTCTCTTCTGGCAGTTTTTTCCCTGTCTCACGTTTCATCCAAACTCACAGACATATCCTCTTTCCCCAGATCTCTTCCCCAGCCAAAAATTTCCCACTAGTTTCACCCAC
>NC_137056.1:7670753-7673253 GCF_032717465.1 Coenobita brevimanus | reverse complement strand
TCTGGGTGCAGTGGCCATGTATGCCAGGGTTTGGGGTGAAAAGGCCGCCACAGGAACAATAGACTTGATTGCGGAGATAAACACCGTGACTCAGCCTCTCGTGGCGTCTGTCCCCACCTTAACCCGAATAATCTATCTATCTATCTATCTATCTATCTATTGCCAGACGCCTCAATCCCGTTTGGGGTGGCCACAAACAAATCGCCTCCAAGTCGCCCTGTCCCCCGCCATTTCACTCCCCTGCTCCCAACTCACACCCCCCTCTCTCATATACCTCTCCACCCCATCCCTCCATCTCATCCTCGGCCTCCCCCTCCCTCTTCCCCCCTCCACCTCACTCACATACACTCTCTTCGTCAGTCTTTCACCCTTCATCCTCTCCACATGGCCAAACCACCTCAGTGTGTTCCTCATAACGCTTCCTATCACATCCACATCCACACCACAACGCTCCTTTATATCCTCATTCGTCAGCCTGTCTCTCCACGTGACTCCACAGGCTCCTCTTAAATAACTCATTTCCACTGCTCTCACTCTTGACTTGTGTCCTTCCAACAATGTCCAAGCTTCACTTCCGTACGTTAGAGTTGGTATCACAATACTGTCATGTAGTAACTTTGTCACTTCCATGCTCACTTCCCTGTTTCTTATCACTGCTTTCAAGGAACCAGCAACCTTTCTTCTCTGCTGTACCCTTTCAAGCACTTCACCCCCCAAACCTCCATCCTTACTCATCACACTACCCAAATACTTAAACGTACTCACATTTTCCAATTCCTCACCATCCAACCTCGCTGTACATTCACTAACTTCACCTCTCTCAAAGACCATCATTTTACTCTTCCCTACATTCACCTTTAGGTTCCGTTTCTTACACACTCTCTCAAACTCATCCACCAAGCCTTGCAGCTCCCCTTCGTCTTCACTCAACAACACAGTATCATCTGCAAACAACAGTACAGGGAGTTTCCAAACACTACCCTCTCTCACCAGGGCCACTCCAACATCCACTACCCTACCTTGTACCTCTTTTATTACCCCATCCATGTACAGATTGAACAACCATGGAGACATGACACATCCCTGTTTCAAACCAACTTTCAAAGAGAAAAATTCACTTAGTTCACCATCCACACGCACTGCAGCCTTCGCACCATCGTACATACTCTTCACAGCATTCAACAACTTCCCATCTACTCCATATATTCTTAACACTTTCCACAATACTTGTCTATCCACCCTGTCATATGCTTTCTCCAAATCCATGAAAGCCGCATACAACTTCTTTCCCTTCTCTAGAAACTTTTCCACTAAAGATCTAAGAATGAATATCTGATCTACACAACCTCTTCCTTTCCTAAAGCCTCCCTGTTCTTCTCCAACTAATTTCTCTGTTCTTTCTCTAACTCTGTCTATAAGTATCCTACCATACACTTTTCCTATTATACTAAGAAGACAAATGCCCCTATGATTACCACACATTTCTTTTTCCTCTTTTCCTTTGTACAAGGGAATAATTAAACCTGACTTCCAATCCTCCAGGACTCTACCTTCCTCCCAGGCCAATCTGCACATCTTCCACATCCATTCTACTACTATCTCTCCCCCATGCTTCAGCATTTCACCACACACTCCATCAATTCCTGGGGCTCTCCCCGATTTAACTTTCTTCATTGCTTCCACAACTTCTATCCTACTGATTTCTTCCTGTCTTCTCACCTCCCTCCTTCTCCCAGCCATTCCCCAGCCACTTATACTCGCATTACTTCCATCCTCTACGTTCAACAATTCCTTAAAGTGTTCTCTCCATCTGCTCACTTTTTCTCCCTTCTCCACTAGTAATCTACCATTTTTATCTTTCACTCCCCTGCTAACTTCACTTCCATCCTGTCTTACTCTTTTCACTTCTCTCCAGAACATTTTCTTACAGTCCCTCCACTTTACACTCAAATTCCTTCCAAATTCCTCATCCACTCTCTTCTTACTCTCTCTTACTAATCTTTTCACCCGAATAATAATGCTGTAATTCATTTTTCCTACCAGACAAATACTTTTACGGTCTTACGTTGTCAGTCAGTTAATTCTACGGTCTTAGCCTGCTCTGTTACTAGATCTCAGAGATCGCATACCTCCACTGACGTCAATGAAATTTATGATTTAATCTTTCATCTGGATCCGGATTCACTCCAGAATCTAGTCAACTTTTCCTTGATCCACTGCCCACCTATCCACCACATATTCATTCAGATCCGATTATACTTTTTTAAAGATATCTTGTGCACACACATATATATATGATGTTGGATATAGGCTGCCGTGTACTAAGTCATACATGCAGGGTAGATTTGTTTATTTGAGTAGTTTTTCATACTTAGTATTTTGCCAGTTTATGTTATTAGTAGCTTCATGATTTGACGAAACTTAACATTATTGGTAAGTGACGTTACTCATGGCTATATACCATGCTTTTCGTGATGTGGACATGTACTGTTTTCATCTT
>NC_137056.1:7645753-7665753 GCF_032717465.1 Coenobita brevimanus | reverse complement strand
TTTTCCTCTTCTCCATAAAGGTAAATTCATTAATCTGGCTTAATAAAAACCTCAAATTAATTCCCTCTAAGCCTAGTACACAGACACAAAAAAATGGCAGGGAGCAGATTACCTGATCCAGCTTTCTCATTCCCTAGACCACGAGCCAATCATAAATAATTTAGTGGTAATTATCTGCCTTAATTAAGTGTATAAATAACTTTTTCAAATACATGTACGATTGAGGAAGCCACTGGTTAGCTCCTCCCCCTCGCACATGGAAGAACCCGAGTTTGACTTCAGAGCCGATTAGACTGGTAGGTTCAGTTTGTTGTATCCATTGTCTTTATTCACCCAGAAGGATAATTAAGGACCTGGGTGGAAATTGACTGCTGCGGGATGTGCTATTGAGGAAAATTGAGATTCGGAAGTAGAGATTGTTGGCCGTATTGATCCTCGTAGAGTCTATAGGCACTGATATAAGCCTTCTTCTATTTTTTTACGAGTCATATATATGAAGTTGATTAGTAGGTAAAATTAGAACCCAGGTAAATTGGTTCCTGTAACTGAACCTGATTTAATATTCCCATTCCGTCAGAAAACACAAGCGTAAAGAAGGTGCAGATCAGGCCGAGAACGTTGTATCTTCACTGTAAACACAATACTTATATGTGGTAATATACTTCCATATGAACATTTTACGTCAGTGGAAAATCAGGCAGCAAAAGATGATTGATATTTTACCTGGGTAGTTATATGCGTGACTTTTTTAAAATAATGGATGCATTTGTCTAAAAAATAAAAAAAGAAGAAAGCTGTTTTAATAGATTAGGTGAATAAAATTTCCTTTACTATAGATATATAAAATAAAGACAGACGTCATCCTCCGGAAAGAATTAACGTACGGTAATGTTATTTTGTTTTTCTTATTTAGCTTGCTTTATTACTCATACTAGTAATAGATTAATATGCTGGCATTGTGTATCAGTTTATTTTCAGGATAGTGATTTAAACAGTATATATAATTATTACGATTAGGGGTGATGTGTGGTAAGTGAGATTCCCCACCATCCATTTGCTTGATGTAGTGCTACCTTCAGGTGACTCTACACCAAGTTACATGCCAAATGGTTTCTTGTAATCCAAGAAATCATTTCCTGCGTTGGATGTTGACCGTATAAGCCAATGGACGGAAGTTGTCTGATGAATTAAGGTGCTTGAACCGAATGTGGCCGTTAAAGATTTACGTTGGTAGGTTGGATGGGGTTTATTGTTCACAGAATACCACTCAGGGATTACGACTGGTCACTTGTCTTAAATGCTTGGGCAGAATAGCCTAGCCCTGGATCCCTCCTCTCCTGATGGGACAATAAAGAACTGGATGATCGAAGGGAGTACGCCGGAAAAAATATCAAAGTAACAAGTATCACATATTCTCTTATGCCGGCGAGAATGCGGGGGAGTAAGTGTAGTGTAATAGGATGTAGAGACGAGGCTGTGTAGGTGTAGTTGGGTCTAGGGATGAGGCTGTCTAAGTGTAGCTGGGTGTAAGGACGGGGTGTAGAGACGACTTCCTCCCTCACCAGACGAAATACTGCTGTGAGTGTGGATGGGTGTGGGAGAATTTACGAATTTGTAGATGTAGTGTAACTGGATGTAAAAACGGGTCTGTATAGGTGTAGTAGGGTGTAGAGACGGCGGCCTGCTTGCTACACTGCCTGCTGTTTGTATGTGAACTGTACCTGCCGTCTGCTGCCTCTCTCCCAACCTCACTGGAACTGCATCACTCTCATCCCATCTTACTCCCCCCTTCCTACCCCCTACCATCCTCACCCCTCACCCTTGCATCCCCCATCCCTGTCTCGCAATCCCCCCCTCTCGTCTCCCCTCCCCCTCTCATTACCCCTCCCAAGTTTATTTCACCCCTCTCTCTCACTCCCCACCTTGCCCACCCCTCACTCTTACACTCTCCACCTTGCTCCCTCTTCACACCAACCCACCCTCCCACTTCACCTGCCCCACACTCTCCTTCCCCCTCATCTCCAGCCTCCCAGTCATCCCCACCTCCCTCTCTCTCATTCCCCACATTGCTCCCTCTTCACACTCTTCCCACCCTCCTGCTTCCACTCCCCTCCACACTCCCCCACCCTTCTCTCCCCCACCTTGCATCCCCTTCACACACACACACACACACACACACACACACACACACACACACACACACAATAAATAGAAAACAAATATGATTTTTTCGTACGACTCCAAACATCTTTTATGTAGACTGAAACGCTCTCTCTCTCTCTCTCTCTCTCTCTCTCTCTCTCTCTCTCTCTCTCTCTCTCTCTCTCTCTCTCTCTCTCTCTCTCTCTCTCTCTCTCTCCATTGAATTCATTTTATATTTCAGTACATAACCAATTTCATATATGTTTCGTGTGACTTTATACTCCCACTTTTGTCTTTCTTTCCCTCATTCTTTCCCCTTCCTTCTGCGTATGGATGACTCTACACTGAGTGACAAGCCAAATAGTTTCCTGTACACCAGGAAACAATATACTACGCTGGGTGGTAACCATATGACACCTGGTGGTTTAGTGGGTATTTACGGTGCTCTAGTCGGATTGTGTAGGTTTATGTCCAAGGGGTGGTTGAGGTTTATTACTCACGTAACGCCACTCAGGGATGAGTGAGGCTGGTCACACTCATCTTAAATGTCAGGACCAACTTGCCTGACCCCGGGCACCTCCGCTCCTCATGGGGCAACATAGGATTGGATGATGGATGGATGGATGGATATTAAGAGAGAGAGAGAGAGAGAGAGAGAGAGAGAGGGGGGGGGACTAGAAGATCAAAATACCTTAGGGCCATGAATCTCAACTAAAAATATGAGCAAACACACCTGATAGGACCAACATAGCCAGGACACACCCCAAATATCTCGCTTGGACGAACTGAGAGCTCGCTTTTGGCCGCTGTTGTGACGAGATTAGGACAGGCGAGGACGAATGGGGTCAAGAGAGTACGAGGACAGGGAATGTGGGTGGAAAAATGCAGAGTTATTGGTGCAACGTAGAGTCAGAGAAAGAGAGAGAGAGAGAGAGGGAGAGGGAGGGAGGGAGGGAGGGAGGCGATGAATATCCTCTTATCTTGCTCATAAATTTGGGAAGGACTTGGAAAAAGAAAAATTCCTTTCCCTTTACCATTTACTCACATTATTCTGATATTTAACGTGACAAAGAGTCATTTACAATTTCATCATTTACACTCGGACTAAAACATACTGAGCACTTAATATTAACCCTTTCTGCATAGTCACTTACATTAGTTCTTATATTTCTTTCTAGCTCCAGACGATTTTATTAATCTTGAAGGTCGCTTTGGGGTGATTGGTTAATACTGAAATCTATATAATCGTCTTGGTTTAGAATTATAGCATCATTTTGAGACTTGATAGTTGATGTGGGATATGATTAGTCAATTATACTTAATTTTTTTTTATTGCATGCTACACTGTATGTAAATTATTTTCCCATTAGCTTGGAGCATTACTCTGAAATTTAACATGGAGGATGGAGAAGAGTTATGAAATACTGATTCATTTATTTTCACTGACATCTTAGACATAGTACTGTAAACATTTATTTATTTTTATCCATTATTGTTCATACTTACCTCACGTCTTTTTGTGAGAGATGGTATAGGTTATTGTAACTCCAACCCACCAGAAAGCAGGGACACTCCTCTGCCAAAAAATAAATAAATACGTAAAATAAAAATAATGTAATAATAATAATAATGATAAATCGCGTGTCGGTATTCAAGATTAACAAGGTAAATGAAGCCTGACCTTCTAAGGGGTTGAAGGTGTTGTGCATGTGTTGAAATGCCTAAAAACTGATCGCGTTGGCTTTTGAAGGAAATGTCATTGAAATTAGGTTACGTCAGGCGCTGCTCCAATGTGTGTGTGTGTGTGTGTGTGTGTGTGTGTGTGTGTGTGTGTGTGTGTGTGTGTGTCTGTGTGTACTGTTTCAGCTACGTATACCATGTCCAGCAGAGATAAACGGTATTACTCTCACCTCACCTTTCTTGAACATTGAGTCACTTTAACGTAGACGACATCCCAAAACTGATAAACTTATGGAACCGGTATAAATCCTATCAGTAAATGGTTTATAATCGCCAGTTTATAAATCGGACGAATTCAACATCCTCGGGGTATACAGGTACGGGTGAGAGAGAGAGAGAGAGAGAGAGAATGTGTGTGTGTCCATGCTTGAATTTTTCTTTTAAGTGTCTGACCCTTGGCATAAGTTGGACAGTACTCTCCCTGAAGCCCCTGAGTCCTCCTACGTTACACACGCCATTGCATGTCACCACATCGGCACTGATACCCACCACCCATACTGAATACATGCTAGGACAGTTTATAGCTGCCTGATCTAGGGCTGGGGTTATGGTATTAGGGAGGGTGATTAAGGCGTTTGGCTACAGATAGATAGATAGATAAGTAGATAGATAGGTAGATTGTATGACATGTTGGTGAGTCTTGTGGAAGATCAGTAAAGTCTGTTTTAACGAAATTCAGATCAGCAAACCGTTCTGAACTCAAAAACGTGATTGATCTTGCGTCCTTTTGGCTAGCAGACCACTCCTCTAACCACTTGACCACCACGTATATATGTATTTATGTAACTGTTTATATAATTCTCAATATATCATACCTTTTGCTTTTCCTAACCTCATTCCAGTTTAATATTACCTTGAACCTACTTTTTTATGCAAGGGAGAAGGAACCTAAGGCTAGAAAGCATGAAAGATCCCTACCCCTCAAAATATAAAAGCCAAATTCAAGATCTCCTCCTCCTACCATTACCTGATTTAGGCCATAGATAATCCTAATATACCCTGGTTTTTATATAGTTACTGCCTGCGTGTGCTTGGGCTACACCATTTATCCATTCAGTAACCCCATTTGGCGGTAATTGAGGCAGATATTGCGGGGTGATTGAAGTAAATGAGTTGAGGAGAGTGTTGTGAGTAATGGTGATGGTGTTTATGGAATTTTGGGACAGGTGGTGAGAAAAGAATTATGTCTGGCTGCACACACACACACACACACACACACACACACACACACACACACACACACACACACACACACACACACACACACACACACACACACACACACACCTGGCATATGTCCATCCCTGTTAATCTCTAATTTTCTTTCATTCTTTATTTTTTCTTTCCACTTATTATAAACTAATTTTTTCAAGTGACATCTTTTCTTACTTTCTTCCTGCCACCACCAGACGATTTTATTAATCTTAGGAGAGCCGTCTGGTAGTGAAGGGGTTCACGGAGGCTCTGCATAAACCCTCTAGTCTCATTTTCATTCAAAGCAGAATAAAATCGTCTGGAGACCGGAAGAATAAAGTAAGATAGAGGTCCTTATAGCGAAGGGGTTAATTGTTGTCCCCACTCTCTCTCTCTCTCTCTCTCTCTCTCTCTCTCTCTCTCTCTCTCTCTCTCTCTCTCTTTGTTCAAGCCTCATAACACAATTTTTTTTTTTATATTATTTCCAGCAGCTGTTTTTCTGTGCCTGCTAATGTTTTTTCTCTTCATTTTTTGGTACCATTTAAAGTTGAAGTATGTGTTATTTTTCTGACTGTGATGATGATGATGATGATGATGATGATGGTGATGCTGGTGATTATCATTATTATTATTATTTTTCAGTTATCAGTTATTTTCCTTTCTGCTATTATTGTTTTTCTTTTGTTGGCCTTGGTTTATTGTCTTTCTTCTGTTGGCATAGGTTTACGTTGAAGTATTTAATATTGGCAGAAGGACAAGCGGCCCAACAATAATGCGCAGGGACCAGGTTGGAAAGTATATGAGGCAGGCTGGTGTGTTACATAGAGTTACATAGATACCCAGACAGCACTGACCTTACTCATCTTACGGCGTGGTCCGGCCTTAACATTAAACCTTTAGATAAGTTGTTTTGACGGTTCTGTTAGAGGCTAGGAGAGACTTTTCAAACACAGGGGATAGATATGACCTTCCTTAGCCCTTCCAGTATGAGAGATCTTGAGTTAAATCGTCCCAGGGTAGTGTACATAATCTTAAGACGTTATCATAGTGAAAAAGGGTGACTAATTAGATGATCTTTTATTCACTAATTATGTATTATTTATTGAAGCGGATCAGTTAAGACATTGTAGTAGTAGTAGTAGTAGTGGTGGTGTTAGTAGTAGTAGTAGTAGTAGTTGTTGTTGTTGTTGTTGTTGGAACCCCAGGCTCATCTGAATGTGAACCCATTGGACTCTGAAGTGGGGGTCGAGGGACGTTTGTTTAACCAGGCAGTGCTACCACATGAAGGCGTCCCCCTCCACCACCATAGATATTGTATACGCCTTTCACTCTAACTTGGCCACTAATTGCAGTCTCTCCTTCGTAAATGCGGAGATTTAACAACATATTAACACTAGAATATGATGCTGGTCGCGAAGAAGCGCTATGGAATGGTTGATAGAGCCGTAGTACTTTTTCTTTCACTAAGGTACGTGAAATAAGCTGAAGAAGGGGGAGAACATGGGCCAGTTTGAAGTGAAAGGACCATAGTATCGGTGTGTGTCTGAGAATGTTGTTAACGTGTGCCTGGTTTTTATAATGAGAGAGAGAGAAAGAGAGAGGGGGGAGAACGTACGCAAGCAATCCTATAATTATTGTTTGTTTTTACAGAAGTCACGAGCTACCTCCAGTTGCGCGCACACACACACACACACACACACACACACACACACACACACACACACACACACACACACACACACACACACACACACACACACACACACACACACACAGTGCTCCCCTATTCTTGAGCTTCAGTAATTAGAGAGCAAGTTCTTATTTTGCCCTCAGACTGGATCATCTAGAAAGAACCGTAAAGTCTGCTTAGTCTGTGTATCTATGTAACTCTCTCTCTCTCTCTCTCTCTCTCTCTCTCTCTCTCTCTCTCTCTCACAGATGGCTTGGCAGGTGGTGTGGGACTGGCACAAGGTTGGCCTTCTGGGAACTGCATGAGCTCAGGCATATGTTTACAGGCTGAGAGATTCGGGGGGTTGGGGACAGGGTTAGGGTGAGGGTGAGGGTAAAGGTGACGCAGATTTGATGAGGGTGAGAAACTAGGGTGAGGAGGGGAGATGAGGGGGAGTGAGGACAGGGTGAGGGTGAGGGTAAAAGTGAGGGAGTGTTGATGAGGATAAAGGAGGGACTTGGATGGTTGGTCAAGGGTGAAGGTTATGGTGAAGGAGGGTGAGGGGGAGGGTGCTAGGGTGGGTAAAGGTGAGGGAGGATGAGGGGGACGGTGCTAGGGGAGGGTAAAGGTGAGGGGGATGATAGGGATAAAGGATGAAGGAAAATTGTTAATGGTAAGGGAGGGGACATAATAACTGGGTGAGGGTGAGGGCTAGGATGAGGGTGAGGGTCGGGGTGAGGTGAAGGGAGAGGACAGGGTAATTGTTGAGGGTGAGAGTGAGGGTGGAGGAGGTTTAGGATGAGGATAAAATTGATGAGAGAGAAATAGTACTTCTGAAAGAGAGGTGAGGAGTGTAATGATGATGATGATGATGGTGGTGATGAGGGTGGAGAGATAAAGGGCGGAGGAAGGGGGAGAGGAGGGGCGATGATGATGGTGATGATGAGGGTGAAAGGAAAGATAAGAAAGGTTGATATGCAGGATACAAGAAATCGTGGAGAGAGGGAGGAATAGGAGAAGGGTAGATAAGGGTGAGGGTGAGGATAGGAAAGGAAGAGAGCAAGAGGAAGGGGGGTGAGAGTGAGGATAAGGAGGGGGATGAGGGTGAGGGAGAATGGAGGCAGGGGTGAGGGAGGGGGAATGGGAGAGGGGAGCAGATTCCAATGATTCTCTGCTAGTTTTCAAGGTCATCACGGTGGTGCCAGGTGTACTAGGAAATAAAAGATGAAAATGTAATACTTCGAAATGGAACTCTTAGTGAGGTGGGGTAGTGAAAATAAAATACTAAGAGATTGAAATATAAGTAATGAGTGTATGGTAATTAAATATAACCTTTTCACCCCAAGACGTCATTTTCTTTAACTGTTACTGCCTCTGGACAATTTTATTTAGATTAAGAGCACCGTAGTATTGATGGCTTACTATACACCACCAGTTTGAAAAAGTCTCTCCTAGCGTAAGAAATCGCCAGAGATAAATGAGAAGGTGTCTCATTAGTGATAAGGTTTACTGATAGTGGTGTGTGAGGTAGCAGTACTTAAGACACGTACCAAAAGCATTCATAAACTAATAAACTAATGTACGTTAAAGAAGAAGAAGGAAGAAGAAGAAAAGCGGAGGAAGAAGAAGAGGAAGAAGATGAAGGAGAAGTAGAAGACCCCACTTCAGTTTGCCACATTCTTCCTCGTTTCTTTACATTCACGTGCATCAAGTCTGGCACTAAGGATCGGCTTGCCCAGAACGTAGCTTAGTTTGCGTCGCAGTATAATACCTGCTTCTAGCTTTAATTCAAAAAGAAAAAAAAAGAAAAAGGACTCATATTTACAAGCAGAAATATTATCGTCACAATCGTAGCCATTATCATTATTTTTATCTTTTATTTTTTTTTAGGAAGGGCTAAGAATTCATTACAGTGGGTGCGTGTTACTCAGGACGTTAATTTACTACCCCCTGGGGGTAGGGGGATTTTTCAAGAATACTCCCCCAGTATCCCTGCTTGTCGTAAAAGGCGACTAAAAGGGTTGGCGGAGGGTTAGTGCCCCTCCCCGGAAAACAACTAACTAAAAAAACAAACAAGAAGCCTCGGACAAGGACTGACCAAACGATGACGACCCAGGACCGGACAAAGGACTTGGTAATGGGTACATGGAATGTAAGAGGAGCGAATGATGAGGTGAAACAGAGAGAGATTGTCCAGGTGCTTGAGGGTGCGAAAGTGGATGTATGTGGAATAACTGAAACAAAATGGAGAGGAGAAAGTGTGAGAGAATGGGAGTATGGATGGGGTATATGTGCAGGAGTAGGTGAGAATGAGAGGGCAAAGGAAGGAGTATGTATAGTTGTGAGTAAAAGATGGAAGAAGAGCATAAGACAGTATGGATCAGTTGGGTCAAGGATTGTGTGGGTAAAGTTGAAAGTTGGAATACAAATGTGGGCGATTGTGTGTGTGTGTATGCGCCAACGCAAGATCGTGCTAGAAGAGTGAGAGAAGAGTTCTGGACAAATGTAGAAGTGTGCATGGAAAAGTTTGGAAGGAATGAGAGAGTGTTTTTGATCGGTGATATGAATGGTAAAGTTGGGAATGTGAAGGTGGATGGAATAGTTGGTGAGTGGGGTGTGCCTGCTGAGATAGATGAGAATGGGAGTGCGTTAGTGGACATTTGTGCTGGGAGAGGGTTGGTGATAGCCAATACTCTCTTCAGGCATAAAATGATCCACAGGTATACATGGCGAGTGATGAGAAGGGTGGGTGGTGAACTGAATGAAAGGAAGGCAATGATTGATTATGTGTGTGTGGATGAAAGGATGCGAAGATGTGTAATGGATGCAAGAGCTTATAGAGGTTGGGGGAGTGGACATTCTGACCACTACTTGGTGGTGGCCAGAATTAGGATTTAAGTAAGATGGAGGAATAGAAGAAGGGAAAGATGAGAGGAAGGAGTAGTTGCAAGGAGAGTGGAAAGGTTACAAGAGGATGAGAAGAAGGCAGAGTATAAGAGAGAAGTAGAGGAACGATTGGGCAAATATGAATTGGAGCAGATGGGAGACGTGGAAAGTGTGTGTAGGATATTTATAGAAGAAATATGTGCAGCATGTGATGTGGTGTGTGGAAGGAAGAGAAGACGGAGGGGGGTGCAAGGAACAGCATGGCGGACTGGAGAGGTGAAATAGGCTGTGGCACAAAAGAAGAAGGCATACAATGAATGGATGAGAAATAGGGGCGTGGAAGAAGTTGAGAGGCGGAAGAGAGAGTTATATGTAGGAAGAAAGAGAGAGGTGAAAAGATTAGTAAGAGAGAGTAAGAAGAGAGTGGATGAGGAATTTGGAAGGAATTTGAGTGTAAAGTGGAGGGACTGTAAGAAAATGTTCTGGAGAGAGGTGAAAAGAGTAAGACAGGGTGGAAGTGAAGTTAGCAGGGGAGTGAAAGATAAAAATGGTAGATTACTAGTGGAGAAGGGAGAAAAAGTGAGCAGATGGAGAGAACACTTTAAGGAATTGTTGAACATAGAGGATGAAAGTAATGCGAGTATAAGTGGCTGGGGAATGGCTGGGAGAAGGAGGGAGGTGAGAAGACAGGAAGAAATCAGTAGGATAGAAGTTGTGGAAGCAGTGAAGAAAGTTAAATCGGGGAAAGCCCCAGGAATTGATGGAGTGTGTGGTGAAATGCTGAAGCATAGGGGAGAGATAGTAGTAGAATGGATGTGGAAGATGTGCAGATTGGCCTGGGAGGAAGGTAGAGTCCCGGAGGATTGGAAGTCAGGTATAATTATTCCCTTGTACAAAGGAAAAGGGGAAAAAGAAGTGTGTGGTAATCATAGGGGCATTTGTCTTCTTAGTATAATAGGAAAAGTGTATGGTAGGATACTTATTGACAGAGTTAGAGAAAGAACAGAGAAATTAGTTGGAGAAGAACAGGGAGGCTTTAGGAAGGGAAGAGGTTATGTAGATCAGATATTCATTCTTAGATCTTTAGTGGAAAAGTTTCTAGAGAGGGGAAAAAAGTTGTATGCGGCTTTCATGGATTTGGAGAAAGCATATGACAGGGTGGATAGACAAGGATTGTGGAAAATGTTAGGAATATATGGAGTAGATGGGAAGTTGTTGAATGCTGTGAAGAGTATGTACGATGGTGCGAAGGCTGCAGTGCGTGTGGATGGTGAACTAAGTGAATTTTTCTCTTTGAAAGTTGGGTTGAAACAGGGATGTGTCATGTCTCCATGGTTGTTCAATCTGTACATGGATGGGGTAATAAAAGAGGTACAAGGTAGGGTAGTGGATGTTGGAGTGGCCCTGGTGAGAGAGGATAGTGTTTGGAAACTCCCTGTACTGTTGTTTGCAGATGATACTGTGTTGTTGAGTGAAGACGAAGGGGAGCTGCAAGGCTTGGTGGATAAGTTTGTGAGAGTGTGTGTAAGAAACGGAATCTAAAGGTGAATGTAGGGAAGAGTAAAGTGATGGTCTTTGAGAGAGGTGAAGTCAGTGAATGTACAGCGAGGTTGGATGGTGAGGAATTGGAAAATGTGAGTACGTTTAAGTACTTGGGTAGTGTGATGAGTAAGGATGGAGGTTTGGAGGGTGAAGTGCTTGAAAGGGTACAGCAGGGAAGAAAGGTTGCTGGTTCTTTGAAAGCAGTGATAAGAAACAGGGAAGTGAGCATGGAAGTGAAAAAGTTACTACATGACAGTATTGTGATACCAACTCAAACGTATGGAAGTGAAGTTTGGACGTTGCTGGAAGGACACAAGTCAAGAGTGAGAGCAGTGGAAATGAGTTATTTAAGAGGAGCCTGTGGAGTCACATGGAGAGACAGGCTGACGAATGAGGATATAAAGGAGCGTTGTGGTGTGGATGTGGATGTGATAGGAAGCGTCATGAGGAACACACTGAGGTGGTTTGGCCATGTGGAGAGGATGGAGGGTGAAAGACTGACGAAGAGAGTGTATGTGAGTGAGGTGGAGGGGGGAAGAGGGAGGGGGAGGCCGAGGATGAGATGGAGGGATGGGGTGGAGAGGTACGAGTATATAAGAGATGGGGGTGTGAGTTGGGAGCAGGGCAGTGAAATGGCGGGGGACAGGGCGACTTGGAGGCGATTTGTTTGTGGCCACCCCAAACGGGATTGAGGCGTCTGGCAATAGATAGATAGATAGATAGAGACAGTCAGCGCCCTGTTGTAATTTATAGTTCATTTTCTAGGAATGGCAAGGAAAAGAGGTCGCATACTCCTTACCCTTTCCTTAATCTTCCAACTAAGGCAAATCTTAGTTACGACGGTGAATTTGGTCGTAAGTTTGTTGTTTGTGAATACGGATCCAGTCCCTTACCCTTTTTATTGATTTTACTTGAGCTTTCCTAATTTTCATATTGCAATTCTTCAGGCTATTTTCCCATAGTTTATTCCTATTTTTCATATATTGTTTTTTTTCGCATTTTGACTTTTCATACTTTCTTGCTTTTCTCTTTCTCCTAATGTTCTCCTGCTTTTTTTTCCTCTTGTTTTCCTGATATTCTCATGCCTTCCTAGTTTTCTTATGGTTTGCTAATTCTCACACTTTCCTATTTTTCGCATGATTTCTTGATTTTTTCTACTTTCCTGAGTCCCTCATGTTTTCCTGATACTCTTACACATATGTTTTGCTGATATGTTTATGTCATACATTCCTATCTATCTATCTATCTATCTATTGCCAGACGCCATAATCCCGTAAGGGGTGGCCATTTGAGTTTGAGTTATTTGTTTAACGGGGAGGGGCACTAACCCTCCACCAACCCACTTGTTGACACGTAAGGAGCACGTATAGTTTGGTTATATGGTTACCACCCAGCGTTGTAAATGGTTTCTTGGCTTACAGGAAACCATTTGGCTTGTTACTTAATGTAAAGCCACGTGTAATGGAAAGAAAAGCAATAAGAAGTGACAGGAAAGATGGGAGAAATAGGAAGAGAGGAGGGCAGGCACAGAAAAAGAATGATAAAGGCTAAGGAAGAAGTAGGCGGCACTACATCAAGTGAGTGGATGATGGTCGCCACCACCTGCATACATTCCTGATTTTCTAGTTCTTTCCTGATTTATGCTTTCGTTTACTTTCTCATACTACTTTTTACTTCCCCTTTCCATCATTTATTATTTTCATGTCATTCTTTAATTTATCGCCTTTATTATCTCTTGGTGTCCTTCATAATCTCATGCTTTCCTTCATTTACTAATATCCCTCTTTATTTTTCTTTTCCACCTTCATTTTTTCCATACTTTATAATATTCCCAATTTCTTATTTTCGTACAGTTTCCTGATTTCCGGCCACGTATTATATTTCTTACAGCTCTATGTATTTCCGTGTTTGTAGTCTTATATTCACATGTATTTTGTACCCCTCCCAGTGTGATCTCCAGCAGTATAGAGTCACAGAATGCTGTTGGTCTTGCACTGAACGGTAAGCAAATGATATGGATAAAAGTTTGCCGGGGTATGCATTCTGTGAGGAAGTTTGAAGGCTTGGTGAAAAGTGTACTTAGAAATGGACATAAAAATTCGACTGCAGTCTCTCTCTCTCTCTCTCTCTCTCTCTCTCTCTCTCTCTCTCACACACACACACACACACACACACACACACACACACACACACACACACACGGAAAGATTTTGCTTTTTTTTATTTGCAATATATTTTTCCTAAGGCTGTGAGGGGTAACATTTTGTAAAACTGAACAATAACGGTAATGGCGATGCACAGGCAGCATTTGTAAGCCTCTGAGATAGGAAAGAAATATAAATGCCCTCATCATTATCATTATCACCACAAAAATCATCAATCTTCATCTTCACGAAAATAATAATCATCACGAAAATCATTCTTCATCACGAAAATTATCATCATCATCACTAAAATCATCATCATCATTATCACCACCACCACCACCACCACCACCACCACCACATTCTGACCATTTTCCCCTATTTTTTTTTTTCCTGGGGTAGAGTTGGTGCCGTCATGAAGAGGAAAAAGAGATAATAAAATGAACAGGTGCATTGTTGAGTCTCATGATTGTGTTACTGATAAGCGATAAGAACCGATGCGTCAGGTGCGTAGTGACAGGTGATAACGCTAAGCTCTTCACCACGAGGACGCATTTTGTTATTCTTGCTACCACCAGACGTTTTTATTCACCCCAGGAAAGATAGTTAATGGGGGGATGGAAATTGTAACCCCTTCAGGCCGAGAATCTTCCCCAAGCTGAATGAACTGGCGTAGAGATAGAAGCTACAAAATACGATTGGCGTCCTCAGGTTGAAGGGGTCAGTACAGAAGGTTGGTGACGTTGATAAAAGAGAGTAATGTTGATAGTGTAAGGATGTCAGTAGAATGAGATGTAATGATGATATGGTAATTGTACAACGGAAGGCTACTGAGATGTACGTCTTTGTGTTCCTCTTCCTCTTTCTCCTTTCCTTTCTTGCCTTCTTCCATCATCATCATCATCATCATTATAAAGTCCGTGCTGTAGAAAATGTACAGTCCATTATGAAAGAAAAAAATTGGATATAAAATCGAAAAAAAGCCTAGTAGGATAAAATTAAAAATCTCTTCCGAATGTGAGAGAAAATTAATGTCCAGTATGATAGAATCTGTATTATCCCTCATGAGACATATTTGACCTACTGTAATAGAAGATAATTGTTCTGTATGATAGAAAATTGTATCGAACTCCATAATTATGATAGTCTAACGTCCAATGTGACAAAATGGAAAAAAAAAAAAAACTACGTATACCAGAGAAAGTAAATCCAGTATTATACAAAACTTAAGCTCGTGTATAATAGAAAGAATACTGTTATAATTCTGACGATAGATAATATAATTCCCGTTTGACAGGGAAAGTAAAATCCCATGGAAAGTCGACGTCCTTGTGTCTTTTTCCTGGTATTCCACACGCATAACCTTAATTGATGGCTAACGCGAGGGGAGACCATCAGAGAGAGGGAGGGAGGGAGAGAGAGTTGGAACGGGTTCAAGGTTAGGTAAGGCACGTGTGTGAGTGTGTGTGTGCGTGTGTGCGTATGTGCATGTGCTTGTGCGTGTTGGGAGAGGTGAGAGCGCGCATGTGTGTATTACGTGTTGTCTTGCATGCGTCTGGCGGAGAGAGAGAGACGGCGCGTGTAAGGTACGGACGTGTTGGCCTGCATGCCTTCCTCTGAGTTCCCTTGAGAGAGAGAGACAGAAAGAGAGAGAGAGAGAGAGACGGCGCGTGTACGGTACGGACGTGTTGACCTGCATGCGTTTGTCTTAGAGAGAGAGAGAGAGAGAGAGAGGTTTGTACAGAGGTCAAAATGGGGTGATGCGTATAATGGCGAGACCTTATGGGGGGAAAATGGTCTCTCACAGATCACCCGTAAGGCCATCAGTAACCCTGGCTCTGCAACGGCTAAGAAATGGACCCTCGTTGATATAGCTTTTTTTTTTTTTTTTTAGTCAAAGTTAGCCCCAAAATCACCAACTGCAATAAGCGCATGGAACCCTTGGACACACTGTATATCGCGAAACTTCAAGATAAACAACTTGACCGGTCCTGACAGAATAATTAGTTTTTCATTTTTCTTTTATTTTTGTTATTCTTCCCTCCCCCCCCCATTTTTTTCCAGGTCCCAGGGCAGTATTGTAGTCTGTTGCCCCTTTACATCCCCCCCAAAAAAAAAAAAAAAAAAAAAAAAATCTGTGCAAATGTTTTTTATGCAGTTTGGTGTTTCTTCTCACTGTTTATTTTTGACATACAAGTACCTTTTTTTTTTCATAATGGCCATTGAGCAAAAAGAGCGCTCCAGCAAACACAGCAGCGTCATCTTTTAAACATCTCTACCATCACCTCCACTGTACTGAATGTGAAGTTTCCTGAGCTGCTTCAGTATATCCAAATAATCCCTCTTATCCTATGTTATAAAATGGTCGAGATATGTGATGTTGTGTTCATATTTAAGCACGTACGCATCAAGCTATCCAGATACAATATAATACACGCTACACTGGGGAGAAAAAGTATAAGGGCCCTGTATACATTGGCAAGGAGGAAGGAAGTATTATTAAGACGTATGGAAGATAAACTCGTGTGCCATAATTTTTGCTCACCCTCCACTCCAGTCCCTGACTCAAAGGCCAGAGTTTAGCCTCGATGACTATGCCTTTCTCACTCTAACTTGGCCAAATATTAGCATCTCTCGATCCTCAGAGCTGAGTTTTAGTATCAGATTAACAGTAGAATACCGTTCTAGTCACGAAGAAGTGCTGTGGAAAGAATATAGAGCCATGGTATTGCCTGCCACTAAGCTACAGGATATAAACTGCAAATGGACAAAAATCTAGGCAGTAATAGTTGGATTTTAGTTAGTGATTTCGAAGTTATTCTAAACCGCACGATTAATAGTGCCATCGTGAAGTTTTTCTCGTTATCTACTAAAGCTTCTACCTACGTGACTGCCTAATGATGTACTACCTTTACACTGGATAACAGGTCTTTGCTTGGTCTGACTCTGGATACGACTTTTATAGCCATATTCTTAAAAATAATTCCTTCCCTAAACTTTTCCTTCCCTTCGAAGGATTTTTCTTTCCCTTCAGTATGCGTAAAGATTTCCTTGGAAGGGAAGGAAAAATGTTCAGGTTGGTAGCCCTGTTAAACTAAAATGACCCATCCTGCTGCTATTTGGTATGATGGAGCGTTAAATTTATAAACTAATACATCAGAACACGCATATCTCGTGCTGGATAATGAAAGCACAACACATTTGAGACGTGGGAGGTGGCCACCACATCTACAGTATACTGTTGGTTTGTATTCAGCCATGAATGCCATTCTGGCCAACACCTCAGCGTGTTCACTCCTCAAGACAATATTTTGATAAATTATATTCGAGGAATATTATTACGCTTAATGTTGTTATTAGTAAGTGTAAGAATCACTTGTTAACGTCCGTCTCGTCTACTCGCATGGCGGTGCTCGCTTGTTTTTTTTCCAGCTGGAAGACATGAGCCGAACCACACGTGTGACCTTGACGGCAGATTTTCCTTTTTCGGGCAAATTAACAACCAAAATGTTTCTTGAAATGAATCCTCGTTTGACCCTGGCCATAATGTATGAGATTTGTCAGTGTCAGATCATAAAAGACTGGATGAATATCGAAGGTAGTACGTCGTCTGCTCTGTTTATGTCTGGCTTATTGTCTCAGCCGACGTGGGTAACACTTTTAAAGAGACACAAGTAGCGCTTAAACATTAGTATAGCGTTGTAAACTGCATCAATAAAATTATACAGTAACTTCTGTCAACATTTTAAATATATATAAGACAATGAACCACAACAGAAAGCACAAAATTTATGAAGGAATTTTTGAAGAGAAGGGTCAAGGAATTCCTTCAAGTTCCAATGATTTCTGCTGCCCAGAGGAAAAATCTTTCCCTTCGCGCGGCCCAGGAAGGGAAGGATTTTTTTAAGAATACCAATTCGGCTAAAGATTTCCTTCCCATGCCTCTACAAGGGAAGGAAATGTTTAAGAATACGGCTGTTAGCTCCAGCGGTGCGTATGGAGTAGGGAGAAAGCAGAGACTATGGCTGCCGAGTGGAGAGAGAGAGAGAGAGAGAGAGAGAGAGAGAGAGAGAGAGAGAGACGCAAAATAAGGAAAAAGAGCGAGGTAGAGGCCAGGTGTTCGGGGTCGGTCGGGTGCGGCTGGTTTGTTTACATTGGCCACGTGTTGACAATAACCCCACGTGCTTTCGTCCGACGGGGTAGCTTTAATAATAGAGGCAGGAGGAGGCCGCTGCTCTCACGTCCGCACCTCGCGACGCACTTACAGAATTGGAGTGTGTGTGAATTAGGGTGAGGGAGGACGACTTGGAGTGGTGGTGGTGGTGGTGGTGGTTGGGTGGGATGGTAAGTTAATGAGAAGAGTGTTGGAACTATTTTTCATTTTTGCATCTATGTAAAATTATTGTTATTGCTTTTTAATTATTATTATTTGTGCTTTATTATTATTATTATTATTATTATTATTATTATTATTATTATTACTATTATCATTATTACTATTGTCATTATATTTTTGTTTGTATTATTATTATTATTATTAGTGTTTTTTTTTTTCACAGTGCCCGTTTGTAATTTTCTTCCTCTTTTATTTCAGGTACTTGGGTGTTTCTCTTCCTGGCACCTTCACATTGACGAGTGAGTGAGGTAAAGCAATGTGTTGTGGTAGAAGGGGTTGTTACTGAGTAGGGAGAGACATACTTGAAGATCTTACCCACACCTCACAGGAAGAAGCGTTAAGTAACGGTTGGGGGCCTCACTTTTTGTATATTATCTTTTTGTTTCTTTTCATTTTAACTACGACATAAAATGCAAGATATATGAGAGTCACGCGTGCTTACTTTCATGTTCTTGAGGAAAACTTTAACAACATACAAGCTCCCTGGAGAATAATACTGTAGCATAACAACGTCTTCGTTATACAAGATATATAATTGTTTGTTTGTATGTATTGTTATTATTATTATTTAGGTACTTGTATCTGGTATTAGTATTCTTTATTTTTTGTATACTAGCTAAAAAGGCCGCCTTCGGTGTCCTGTCCTCCGCTCGATGTCAAAAGGCCAGAAATGAGTCACAAGCTCGGGAACCGGTGGCCCGATTGGACTGGAAATTGTTTTATTCTTCATGTTAGAGCTTTTTAACCGTAGCTTGCTCTAACAAAAATTGCTCTACGTTACGCCGTTTTTGCTGTGTTACGGTAACAAACAAACCAACAAACATACAGAAATCGGGTCAGTATGATGTAGATAGATTTATATTTATAGTGATTTAATTTTGTGTATGTATTTATTCAATTGAGAGAGAGAGAGAGAGAGAGAGAGTCCATTATCTGTCCCCTTATCAGTCAGGTGGTGCCTTATCTCTCCACCTCCTTCCTGCCATTCTCTCTCTCTCTCTCTCTCTCTCTCTCTCTCTCTCTCTCTCTCTCTCCAAGTAGAAATTTCACATTTCTAAAAAAGTAAAAGAGATAAGGAACACACACACACACACACACACACACACACACACACACACACACACACACACACACACACACACACACACACACACACACACACACACACACACACACACACACACACACACACACACACACACACACACACACACACATGCAGAATTTGCCCACCCACTGGCTTCTCACCTGTCCAACCCCTTCACCCCGAGATAGTCTCACCATATTTTATTCCCGTTTCTGCCAGACGATTTTATTCAGCTTACCTAAGACATCTTGTAGTAATACGGCTAACGGGGCCTGCATTTAACCCCTCCAGTTGCACAAGTCTCTCCAAAAGCCGAGTAAAATCGTCTGGAGTAAGTATAAATAAAATGAAAAAAAAAAGTGTCATAATAGTGAACAAGTGAATGGAATTTATTTTTATAATTTCTAGTGTCATAAAATATTCATAAGCTGAATAAAATGATCTGGAGGTAGCAAGGAAAAAAAAAACCTTCAGTCCGATGACATTTTGAAAAAAGATTCGTGATACCTTAAGGTGTTTTTTTTTTTTTTTTTTAACTTAGGAGAAGCCTTTGGTAGTGAAGGGGTTAAGAAGCTTGTATCTAACCCTCTCCAGTTCGAAAAGCCTCTTCCAAGCTGAATAAAATCGTCTGAAGGTAGTAAGATTGAAAAAAATAAATAAATAATTGGATTGACCAGGTTAAAATACGTCGTCATTGTGAAGGGGTTGACTCTGCCTCTTACTGTGACCTCGTGACTCTGAACGGTGTGTGTGTGTGTGTGTGTGTGTGTGTGTGTGTGTGTGTGTGTATGTTAGAATTAACTGTTTAATCTTGCCGACGTGAAAACAATTCTGTGGCCAAAACTTCACTTAGCTAGTTGTTTGTGTGTGTGTGTGTGTGTGTGTGTGTGTGTGTGTGTGTGTACCTGAAGGACCCAAAATGACCTCTTAACCCCTTCATCTTGGCGACCTATTCTTTCTCTAAAATAAGATACTACCAGACGATTTTATTCAGCCTAAGGAATATCTGTAGTAGTGAAAGGACTGATCAGGACTTAAATATCTAACCTCTCCAGTTCGAAAAGTCTCCTAAGCTGAAAGAAATCGTCTGGTGGTAGCAAGACTCATATTCTCTTTGGTTATGGAAGCTCCCTAACACCTCTTCCTTAGCGATTAATTTTTGGATGTGGCTGGTGAATATCCTTTAGTGTCTTATTTATT
>NC_137056.1:7588253-7640753 GCF_032717465.1 Coenobita brevimanus | reverse complement strand
ACCCCTCACGCCTTTGTTCCTGTCCAGGGGGGCGAGGGGAACAAGGTGGGTTAAGAGGAGGGGGCGGAATCCAGGCGCCTATCTCTTTTTCTTTCCCTTATGACCTCTCTCTCTCTCTCTCTCTCTCTCTCTCTCTCTCTCTCACACACACACACACACACACACACACACACACACACACACACACACACACACACACGCACGCACGCACGCACGCGCACGCACGCACGCACGCACGCACGCACGCACGCACACACACACACACACACACACACACACACACACACACACACACACACACACACACACACACACACACACACACACACACACACACACACACACACACACACACACACACACACGCTCCTTCCTTCACCAATTAATAATTCAGAAATCTAGGACGAGTGTGATGACGGAGAAGACTCGAACGTGTCACATTAATTTACATGTATATCCCTGAGTTTTTTTTTTTTTTATGAGTTTATCCCTTCAGTACGATGACTTATTTTTTATTTATTTATTTTTATTTTAACTTCGACGTGATGAACCAGGTGTCTGAGAATGTCGAGTGCTTAGCCTTGTTTTCCCCCTCCCCATGTTCGCCAGACAGTACAATTGGGGACCTGGATTAACATTTTAACTACTGCGGGCCGTATTCAAAGGGAAGATTGTAACTTAGCAGAGATACACTGTTGCCCTAAATGCAGTCGGTAAGCATTAATCTCAGCCCCACTTATTTTTTCCCCTTCGTGCTTCGTTCCTTGGAGATCACCTTCAGTAAAACCATCGTCACGCTTATTCTGACGCACCTGCAATGCCCTTCTTCACAGGTTGTGTTACCCCTGTCCTCCCTCGCCACCCACCATCGTCCCAACCCATCCTACTCTCTCATCTCGATTCACTTTATTATTTTTCTTCCTTGTCCCTAACATACATCGAGCCTCTAATAAAAAAAAAAGTGTCACACCTTCCCAGTGCCATCAACACCCCTCATACAAAACCTTTCTTCACCGGGTATCCTCGTCCAACTCTGCTACTCCACAGACTACCATTTTTACCCAACTCACCCACTCTGTTCTGTCCACCTTTTTTGTTTTTGCTCCTTCACCTTTGAGCTACACCTTACCTGCCTATTTTCAGTATCCATCTTCACAGGTAATACTTTCCCCAGCGTGCCCCACCACCCTCCACCATCCCAGACCATCCCGCTCGCTCCTTTCCACCCACCTCATCCATTCATGTTATAATTAGTTACATCGTTAAATTGATTACCTTGACTACCGGCCGACCTACCAAACCCATATTCACAGGGTGTATTGGCTTCTTTGCCCCAATCATCAGCCATCACCTCCTCTTGTCCCATCCATTTCTGTAAGTCGTGAATTTATATATCTTAGGAATAAATTCACTGGGAGGGACCAAGACGTAACCAAGACAGTCGTAATGCAGGCGATCTTGTTAACAGGAATCTAGGTCGAACTGAATGTCTGACAAGCGGAAGGATCACATAACGAAAGAATTAGACCAGCGTATTGACGTTGTGTGTGTTGTTACGTATCGCGTTGCGTTGTGATTATTATGGCTGTCCATGCTTGATGATGCTGTCCTAAATAACTTGACTGAAATGCTGGGCGAGTTTGATGGGAGAAGTAGAGCACTGTGTGGATTATTATTATTGTTATTATTATTAGTTGTAGTGGTAGTAGTAGTAGTAGCAGTAGTCAGTAGTAGTAGTAGTAGCAGTAGTAGAAGTGGCAGTGGTTGTCGTCGTCGTCGTTGTTTGTGTTGTTGTTTATTCTTAGGGGTAGGGAATACACAACTGCATTCACGTATTCCATGGTGTGAGAAGTGATCTAGACAACAGCACTTCCAAGATATATCGTTCCCTACTCAGCAACAACTCATCCTACCCCTGGAACACACTGCATCTCCCTCCCCCAATTTTAAGTCATCGCCTGGTTCCTTATGTGTATTAAAAACCACATTAACCATCAACAACAAAGTATTTCCAACTTGAATCCATATTTCCACGCAATGCCACTCGTGAACCAGTCATAACGTCAGTATTCAATAGAGGTTTGACATATGGCACGCGTGACAGCATTGACGTTTGTGCCTTGACCTATTCATATGTGTGATGATGATAGTAACATCAGTAGATGGGGTTACTAGAATGAATTAGCCAAGTAACTCGTATACATGAATGTCAAAAAATGTAGCGAAACCTCCACTTCATACTGACACCGTCCCAAGTGTTGATGACGCATACTGTACCTACGAACATTGGCATACCTGACTGTACCCCTCAAATTAAGAATAAGTTGATGATAATCAGTCGACGAGTAACTGAGCTTTCCTATACTTCACATGAGAGGGACTTACACTTTCACCTATTTTCTCTGATACCTACAATACGCCGCTCCGTATTCAATCATATTAATCTAGGCCAAGGTAAATATTACTTTGCAAAAATGGTAGCTCGTTTTAAGCTCGGCCAAGGGGAGCAGTGGTTATAGTGTACCAGTCTTTGGCGACTTTCATTGCTTGTGTATACTCGTGAACCGTAGTTTCTGTTCACCCTCTGTCCTTACCATTATGTTGGATAAAGTCCTTCCTAGAGCATCATACAGAATAGATACCTGTCCTTCGGTGTTACTTAAGGTGGTAGTTGGATGCTTTTCTGGACTACATGAGAAGCTGGTCAGGATGGTGCTGTAACTCATATAGTCTGTGGCAAAGTTTGGAACTGTAATTCTTAAGTCCGACATTTGCACTTTATTAGTGACACCTCAAGATTATTGTATTTAACTAAGGAAAGCTCTCTTATGCATGGCTGTATCAAATCCCTCATGTTCGAAATTCCCTCCTAAGCAGAATATTATTGGCTGGATATCACAAGAAATTAATAAAAATGCGTCATTGGATTCAAAGGGTAAATACTGGGTGGTGGGTCTTTGTTCATTGTGACGCCTTGCCTACGACTTCCCCCCCAGCAGATCTTTGCATTGAAATCTAAAATATTTCAATGCAAAGATGTGGCCTTCGGGACGAGGCCTCTCTGTCTGCATGGACGCGAGACGATTCAAAAGAGAGAGAGAGAGAGAGAGAGAGTGTGTGTGTGTGTGTGTGTGTGTGTGTGTGTGTGTGAGAGAGAGAGAGAGAGAGAGAGAGAGGAAGAAGAAGAAGAAAGTCGAAGGTCGGGCATTGCACTAGAAGGTGAATAAATGAGATGCAAGATATTTAACGAAAAGAATGAATAATGTTGAAGGCTGGGCACTGTTGTAGATGATGAATAAATGAAGTCAAGAGGACCTCATTCAGCGAAAAGACTCAAGAAGGGCAAGGGTCAAGCATTATTTTAGGAGGTGAATGCATGACACGAAAAGGATGAATAATGGAAGTGTAAAGCAGGGTTGTAAATGATGAATAAATGAATGATAAATGAAGTCAGTCAGTGAAAAGAATGAAGAATTTTGTCCATGCAGTGATTGAGTAGATGAATAAATAAGATGCAAGACGAGCGAAAAGAATGAAGAATGTAGAAGGCCAGGCAGTGCTGTAGTGGGTGTATACAATCTCATTTATTACCTTTGCCCCTAAAGTGAGGTGCAGAATTAAACATCAGTGCCAGTTGCCATGGTGCAGAAGAGGATGAAAAAGAAATCATGAAGCTAAATTACGCCAAACAACAGCATGGTGGTCATTAAGACAAAATCAGTTTTTTTATATTCCAAGAAGAAAAAGTTAAAAATAGTAGGATCCATGCCTATCAGCAGCACGAGAGTCATTAGTAGACAGCCTTCCCCCTAGAATACAACCCCACAACAGCTGATGTAACAACCAGGTCCCCATTTGCACTGCTGGGTGAACTGAGACGAGGGGAAAACAAAGGGTCATTAGGGCAGACAGTCAGTTTCCCGTAAATCCCAGTCTTTCCCTAGAACACGAACCCACAACAGTCAGCATTACATCCAGGTCCCCAAAATTGACAGTATCGAGCCTTGGTTACCCCGTCTTCATCTCCCACTTTCTTTCTCACAGTTCCTAGTTTGTTTACCGGTGTGACGTCAGCAGTGAACGCTCCCATACACAGTTTACGAACGGTCTGTCTTCAGCAGGAGTTCATACAAGCACCCAGAATAAAGGGGGGAGAGGGGTGTCAGTTGCTGGGCACCGCATTCGTGATCATTCTTGTGTTACCTTTTCTCCTGTCCCCCGAAAGGAAGATGGTGCATTACAGATAACTCCTCTTCCTCTGCCTCTGCCTCCCCCCTCCTCCTCCTCCCCCTCTTCTCCTTCTCCTCCCCCTCTTCTCCTTCTCCTCCCCCTCCTCCTCTTTCACAGGAGGGGGGTGAAGTTGTCCAGGTATACAAACATCCTTCAACCCTTATTTCCCCCAAAGGAGGATGGTGAATTGCATGATGAGAGCAACTTCTGTCTGCAGTCCACCGGGTTCCAGTTTCAGATGAGTCTAGGGTTGCATCTACTACTACTACTACTACTACTACTTTTTTTAAATCACCTCAGTCCATTGGGGAATTATATTGTGAAGATCAAAATCAACCTTCTTGATACTACTACTACTACTACTACTGCTACCCCTACTACTATTACCACGCCTACTGCTACTACTACTACTGCTGCTACTACTGATAATAATAATAATAATACCGTAATAATAATAATAATATTGATAATGATAATAATAATAATAATAATAATACCCCTGGGACGTCACTAACACCCCATATAATTTACAGTCTCCTATTAACGAAATATTCTTGAGACAAATCTGTACATAAAACTGACTGTTGATGCATTTTCCCTCACCCATGCGGCTATCAAACACTCTACACCCTTACTATAAATGTAAAAAAAAAAAAAAAAACAGAGAGAGAGAGAGAGAGAGGGGGGGGGGGATAAAAAAAGGAACTGCCACGGTGCTTTTCTTTAAAATCCCTTATGGCTAGGATCCTTTGTGAATGTCTTTCCTCCCTGTGGTGGTGTTGCCGGGCGAGATGTGGACGGAAATACCACCCAAGTTACCACGAAGGGCGGTGGGGAGGGTGGGGAAACAGGGGGTAGGGGGTAGGGGTGTGGCAGGGGAGTGGGGGGTTGGGTGGGGTTGAGGGACACCTTGTTGGAGAGTTGTCAGAATAGTTTTCATCTCTTCAGCCCGAGGACGTCTTCTTTGTGGCTAATTCTTACTGCAACCTGGCTGTTTTTAAATAGTCAGGGAGAGCCACTTAGCTTAGAAGGATTTAAAGACTAATTCCAGCTTAAGGTGAACAAAGTCATCTCGAGTTAGTAAAGATAAAACAGAAAAGACGTAAGTTAATGGAAGGGATTAATGGAGGAGGGCGGTAGGAGGGAGATTGCAGGGGTTGGGTGGAGGGAGCACAGGGATTAGGAGGTGGATGATGGGGTTGGTACGATGGGCTGGGTTGATTGGGTGGGGTTAGGGGACATCACCTTGTTTACACACTTACGCCAGCTACTGTTTGGGGGCTGTCTGAATATTTTTATCCGCTACAGCCTGAGGATGTCTAATATATTACGCTGTTGCTACCGCCAGACAAATTTGTACAACTCACTGGAGATGTCTTTGTAGTTGTTTTCCTCCTCTGATAAAACTGAATTCTTTACTCAGTCTTTTGTCTTTTTAGCTGCTTCCTTCTCCGATAAATCTGTATTCTTTACTCAGTCTTTGGCTCATAACTCCACTCTGGTACTGTTCCTCCATCTTCTTCCCTCCCAGAATTCCTCATGTCTGACGACCTTCGGTAGTAATAATGTCAACAGTCCCGATAGGGTTCTTTCTGTTCTCGAAAACTGTGCTACTTTGTTGACACCCTGCCTAAGCAATTTTTTCCCCTGTGTCTGTCAACTTGCATCTTTAATTCTTGGTGGAAGTTTGCTCTGGATCAGCCTGTCCTGGCGATTGGTGACTGCCCTCTAACTATCTGCCAGGTGCTCTCATCGTGTGCAGTGCCAAACTGAGTTTATTCTTAATAGGAGATTTTGAACCTTCTTTTAATAATTAATATATCCTATTGCTAGTATGAGGTCCGGCAGACACTTCACAGACAATCCTCGTATATTCTTTTCAGAGTTTTCTTACCGTGTCGTATCATCTCGTTTATAAAGGTTCCAGCATTCTCGCATGCGTCGCCCTTCATCACGTTATGGCGGCTCTCAACGCTGCTCGATGTCTGGCAGCCTCCTATCCAGTCGCTTATCAAACTTTGTGACCTTTTCTCAGATCTTTTTTGGTTTGCCTCTCGCTGCGCTGCCCCCGACGTTAACATTTTTGACCTTCCACCCTAGGTGTCATCCTCCATCATCACAATATGCCCGAACCATCTCAGTCGACCTCTTCTCCTCATAATATCAGTACATTCAAGTTCCATCGTTCCTGTCAACTCTTCAGTTATAATCCTAGTCCCCCAAGGCTTCGTATTCAAGGACGCACTACACATTCATCTAATCATTTTCATTTCTGTACGTTTGAGTCTACGAATATCCTCCTCATTTAATGCCCAGGCCTCACTGCCATACAGCTTTCTACTCCCAACACATGCCGCAAACAAAGATCGCACAGCACAGAGGAAGAGCCCTCTCAGTGTTAGGAGAAGTAACAGCGCCCAGAACTTTCTTTAACCACTCATTACCCTAGCTGCAGAGCTAGCTCGAGCCCCACCTCCAGCACATAACAAAATTCAGCCACACCTTCAAATAACAAAATTGTTTCACACACTCAAGAGACTTTCCAGGAAGATCTATCCTTTTATGCTTGACAGTCATCTACGGTACATGCTCTCTCCAACACACCGAATACTCGAAATCAGCATAATTTCGCAGCCTACATCTAATTCCACTACATATCTTATGCGCCCACTTATCACAAACCCTTTTTTTTAGGATTCTTTGCTTTTGCATGCGACATCTCAAACCCCGTCATCAGAGTTTACCATGTATCTTTAAAATTCAGACTGCTGTCATCTAATTTCTATCCTTAATTCTGTGCCTTCATCTCAAATTCTCCTTTTGGTCGTTCTGTAGCAGCAGCGGCAGACTACCACTTTTCTTCCTTTAAAAATAATAGTAGTTGTGTTCGTTAGGGCTTTTTGCTTTCGCCATCTCTCATCCTCAGATTTTCCAGTGACCTGATTTGCACATGTATCTACTTATTGCATAATGACCCATCACTTTTCCACCTACTTCTCAGAACGTGTATCACATCAATTATCACAGATCACAAAATAAGGCTGTGGTAGACCTGACTACAGATTTGCGTTTTGTTTCTGCTTGACACTAATTAATCCCCTGTTTTATTCGATATCTCAGGAATTCAGTTCCTCCACATCTCAACTCATCGCAGGCTTCCACATGACTATCCCCCTTACCTTTAACAACATATAATTCAGTCATTTATCATTTCTCAGTATGCTGTAGGCTACTTGGTGTTTCGTTTTCTCGTAGTTTATCCATAGCTTACATTACTTCTTTTGCAAAATTGGTGTCACAGAGCAGAAGGGGTCAGTGGGTGTGCGTCCCCTACACCCCGCAAGTGCCATCTCGTGCTATATTCATCTTGTGGCCACTTGACGCCCAGCACCGCCACATGAGAGGCTCACGGGACTCCAAGTGGCATGCCCTTTATCACCGTCTCTCCCTCACGTGCCTTTTGACATTGAAGGCCGTATTCTCATCGGCCACAGAGTCCCATAACATCTCTCCATTGCCAGTTTATTTTTGCTCATGACTCGCTGGTATTTTCCTGCTTGTTATATACCTAAAGGATATCGGTATTAAAATGCTACAAGTAACCTACACGTGAACAGAATATATGTGCAGAATTAATGGCTGAGGATTAGGTGCTAGAAGGTCTCCGTGTGCACGAGAATGCCATCCCACCCTTTGTCCATGTCTGTCCCTCACGTGTCCATGACTGACTAGCTCACGTCCCATTTGCGCGGGGCCTCGGTGGTCTTGTTATTAAAATGAACGGGTATATATATATATATATATATATATATTTGTGTGTGTGTGTGTGTGTTTCTCCAAGTGAAACTGTCAGAAGGCAAGGTTTTGAGGCTCAGTAGGAATAATAACTAACAAAATATGAAGATAGATGATTGAAGTATGATACTGTTTTTCAAAGTGAATGTGTCAAAAAGCAATACTGTGTCAAAAAGCAAGGTACTGCAGTTGAGGAAGCAGAATTGACAAAAAAGAGATAGTGGACGGATGAAGTATGTTCTTATTTCTCAAAGCGAATTTATTTGAGACAGTGAGGCTCCGAAGAGGAGGTATGATGAGAAATAGGTATGGATGAATTGAGTAGTGTAAGATTGCACCCCACTTTTTTTTTTTTTTTTTTTTTTAAGCACGTCGAAAGCATCACTACCTAGTGAAAGGTGTGAGAGTAGATTAAGTCGATGAAGCTTGTATCGTGGTTAGAGTATGCGTGTCAGGTGGACCCGAGAAATCCAAAACTTTAATTAATAAGTGATTGGATGCATAACCCATATTGCTGTTGCTAGTTCTGATCTTGCTGTGCTGTCTTGATAGCAATTCAGGATCTTTCGCACGCTGTCTATTAGTTGAGGTTTAATAAAGTTACATCAGAAGTCCAAACATAATTTTGATGGTAAACGGGGACTCAAATGTTGATCTGTATGTGGACTGTTCGGAAGACTTTTATTTATTTATTTATTTTATTCTTGGGGATGCATTCCCGGTGGTATGGGAGGCTTCGTTACATCTCTTCCCTACCAATTTATTTTGCATACTGTACCATAATATTCCCTTTTATTTTTATTATTTTTTTTTCATAATCTACATAGTTCAGTAACATACAAGAGGACATTGAGATTTAATATGTATAATAATAAATCGCTAAGGAATAGTTGTTACGTTATTTCCAAAAGCACCTAGAATATGATCCTTATTACTGGCTATTTTGTACAACTTTAAATTTTCAGGTTCAGACAGATGTGACATGTAATTGTATTTTTAATGTTTTTCTATATTTCTAAGCACCTCTTCATTAGCGATTTCATCTCCACATTACACTTCGGTATCTTCTCGTATATAAGGAACGAGGTAAATGGGTGATGGGAAGGGGGATGGTTTGGGGAAGGGGTGTTGCGTCTTGGGAGGAGGAAGAATTGTTGCTGGGAAGGAAAAAGAGACGCTTGGAAGTACTTTTGTCCAGGCCGCTTGTCTCGCACACACCATTAACGTCAGCCTAGATAAACAGATACAGCTACTGCTCCCTTCTTTTATGTTGGTGCAAGGATATGTTGGAGCGCGCGCGCGCACACACACACACACACACACACACACACACACACACACACACACACACACACACACACACACACACACACACACACACACACACACACACTACCGTAACATTCCATTTGGGGTCTACTTCAGGACATAACCTTCTCGGAGGGAGAGTGATAACATGATTTAACCCTTCCCCATGTTGGCAAAGTTTGAATGGAAAAGGGGTGTGTAATGAGAGTAATTCAAGAGGAAGTCGAAGTATTGTAATGGCGATGTGTGTGTGTCCGAGTCTGCTTTTCCATAGAGAGAGAGAGAGAGAGAGAGAGAGAGAGAGAGAATGTAGCGAGGAAAACAGATGAGCATAGCAACTGATTCCAAGGTCAAATAAAATACTGTCATTAGACCTTGACTATTTCTTCCCTGTAAACAATGAAGGAAAGGCGCGTCCGTGAGTGGGCAGATAGACAAGGTGTGTGTGTGTGTGCGTGTGTGTAGTGTGGCAGGTGTTTTATTTTGGCCCACCACTGCGCACTCGTGTTGTTGTGGTGGTGGTGTTGGGATGTGGGTCAGGGTGTGTGTAGTGGGGGTGGCTGCCTAATTGTAGTCAGGGGTGGTGGGGGATGCAGTCTTCAAAATATCCTCTTCTCGTGTATTTTTCTTCTACATTTGTTTTCGTGTTTGGCCGAAGTCTGGGGTTGTGGTAGTTTTTTTTTTTTTTTTTTCTCATTGGCGGCAGTTTAAGGTATTTTGGACATTGAGGGTTTGGCGGGACTTATGGGTTTCTGGGGCGTTTTGCGATTGGCGTAATTTTGGGGTATTTGAAGATTTTACGATTTTTTATGTTATTAGTTTCTTGGCATTTACTGAAGGCTGATAGGGATAATGGATAAATAAACTCTACCTCATAAGATTGATGATACACACACACACACACACACACACATACACACACACACACACACACACACACTCACACACGAGAGAGGGAGAGAGAGAGAGAGAGAGAGAGAGAGAGAGAAACATTCCCTCGACTACCAGGTTAATTAGAGGTGCATTCCTAGTCATGAGCGTCTCCATTCATGTGCGTCTCCATACATGTTCGTCTCCATACACGTGCGTCTCCATACATGTGCGTCTCCATACATGTGCGTCTCCCTACATGTGCGTCTCCATACATGTGCATTTCTAATTCCTTTTCTTCCTCCCTTTCCAATCCTCGCTTCACTTACCACAGCCATCCACCTCCTCTTCTAATGCCGATCAGACTCCTGGACGTAGTTTGTTTCTCCCATGTCGCTGTGTACCCAGCAGTGTAACTGGGGACCTGGATATAACATCAGCATTGCAAGTCGTATTCTAGGGGAAGACTGGGACTTGAAAAAATTTTATTGTGTGCCGTAGTGTCCCTCCTCCTCCTCCTCCTCCTCCTCCTCCACAAACTCACTCACACACCCTTTTCACAACCCCATCAGTTCTTTCAGTGATACCGTACCATCAAAACACACTCTCCTTCATTCACCCTTTGATCTGTATAATTCCTTACTCGACGTCTCTCACAAATCTCCAAAATTCGTAGCCATCCTGGGCACCCATGAATATTCCTTTAACACTCCCAGGCCCCCATGTTTCACTCAGCTGAATAAAATCGTCTGGCGTTACTTGGAATTGAATACTAGAGTTGCCCCGACCATGAGAGGCTCCTATGACTCACTCCCAGCTGAGGAAAATCGTCTGAAGTTTCCTGGAAATTTGCGTGAAAGGATGCCACCATTTCGACTGTATTCTCTCTCTCTCTCTCTCTCTCTCTCTCTCTCTCTCTCTCTCTCACACACACACACACACACACACACACACACACACACACACACACACACACACACACACACACACACACACACACACACACACACACACACACACACACACACACACACACACACACACACACACATGCAGATGCTGGTACTAACACAATTTCAGGCAGACGTTTTAGAGCCAGTGCACTCAGATCTCTACTAAAGCACCCTGCCCTTCATAGCACCTTCCACTTTACATCCCAGGGCCACTCTGCTCTCCATTCCCTCTATGCATTTACCTCTCCTGTGTTATTGTGTCTAGGTATTGAAGTTCTCGTAGTGTTCTCCATTTACCTAGACATGGCGCTAAAGGAGGGAGGAGAGGGAGAGAGGAAAAGATGAATATGATGAAAGGAAAACAAGGAGACAGGAATGACGAAGCTAATGGATAAGAGGGAAAAACAAAAGAAGAGAAAAACAGTGTATAGAAAGGAAAATGAAAATATGATTGTGTTAAAGTATTTATGGACTAGAAAAGAAGGGAAGAAAAGAGGGAAGTGAAGAATTCCATTAAAAAAAAAAAAGTGTAAATCTTGTGTTATTACCGTATATACAAATGCTTTTCTTTTTTTTACGTTTGTCATGTTTTACTAGGAATACACTGAATGAACTGAAGAGCATTGAAAATAATTGTAGGAAATTCCGGTATGTGTGTCTGTGAGAGAGAGAGAGAGAGAAACTGCAGCCTTTTTGTACATACATACATACATCTACCTGCACACACACACACACACACACACACACACACACACACACACACACACACACACACACACACACACACGCCTGCATCCCATCTGGTGCCTGACAAGGTGACTCAAGACCCTCAAGGTTAACACTGAACATGTCACTACCCTGGTGCTGGGAAGAGGGGTCGTTGCTGAATAGGGACAAAACCACACATCCTCATCCCTTCATTCACTCTGCCAATCCATCATATCATCTCAAACAACCACTACAACAAACACAACAGCATATGTACCAAACACCTTTCTTTACCAACATTCTCATTTCATCAGTTCTTATAACTTACAATAACTGGAATGAGGTGGAGAGGTGATTGCCTGCTTGGATGGACTAGTCTTTTTTTTTTATGCTTTTTTCTATTTTTCATTTTCATTTTTTATTTTTACTCCAGTGACCCTCTTCTTTGACACATGACCCCTCGTCTTGGAACCTGACCTGGATATTCTCAGTAGATGTCAGATTACAAGAAGTGAAGTTTCTGGGTCAAGGTTTTCAAAATTAGGGGCAGAACTGATGGTAGGCCGAGAGACAGACAGACAAACAGACAGGTAAAGAAACAGACGGGTAGCGGAACAGACACAAACAGACAGACGCTCATCCAAAAACAGCATCTGCCGGCCAGGATTTACAATTAAGATACAACATCAACAACTACAGCCACAAAAATGCCAGGTACATCATCATCAACAACGACAACAGACAATAATAACAACAGCGTCAATATTTACCGAAACAAACCACAGCTACATGCATGAAAAACAACTGTAATAAATGAAGTAGCAACATATCCATATAAACAGCAGGAAAGAAACAAAAACAAGACCAACAGAACAACAGAACTAAAGCAGAAAGATAATTAGATAGATACATAGATAGATAGATAGCCAGACAGTAAGAGAGATGGTATGATGTAGACATAATTATAGAGCAAGAAGCATACAGAGCCTAAACATACAGATGGATGAATAGATAGACAGCTAGACAAATAGATAGATAGCCAGACAAATAGATTGACAGCCAGACAAATAGATAGACATGTAGATAAATCCCCCTCTACCGCTACTTGAAGACGAAGAAGAGGAAGCCCGAGAGAGCGACAAGTGAGATGATGTTGCCAGGCAGGTGATTTGGCTTATGGCCCTTACGTCAGAGAGAGAGGGAGGGGGAGGGGGAAGGTAAGGTGAGTAGGAGGGAAAGGAGAATAGAAACAGGAGAGAGGGGGAAGAACGGGAGGAGGAGGAAAGAGAGAAGAGAGGGAAAAATGGAGAGGGGAGGGGAGAGGAGGGAGGTGAAGGAATGGAGGGAAGGTGATGAAAACAGGGAAAGGGAATGAGAGATGAGGAAAGATGGTGAGAAGGCCTGGGTGCGAAAAGAGAGGAGGGAACTAGATGAAGAAGAGAAGAAATGGATGACGATATGATGATGATGATGATTTCTTTATTATTATTATTATTATTATTATTATTGTTATTATTATTTTTATTATTATTATTATTATTATTATTATTATTATTTTTATTATTATTATTATTATTAACCATATAGAAGTGAGCCCATGAATTTCTTAGATAACATACCACAAACAAATAAGCAATGGACCACACCCTCTTGCCAGTAAGTCACTCACAATCTTGATCTAACCTTAAGTGGCGGAAGGACAAACGGGGGAGGGGCAGGAAGAGAGAGTAGCGTCAAGGAAAATTATCTTGTGCTGGCCAAAATATTAATACTTATACAGGAAACTATCACTTGGGTTATATAGTAAGTGGTGAGTAAAGTCATTGGTAATCTGTATAAATCACTGAGAGAGAGAGAGAGAGAGAGAGAGAGAGAGAGAGAGAGAGAGAGAGAGAGAGAGAGAGAGAGAGAGAGAGAGAGAGAGAGAGAGAGAGAGAGGAAAAAAAAGAGAGATAGAGAGGGAGAATTTCAGCATCATTAACCCTCTCCCCCTCTTTTTTATTTTCTTTATCCAGTTGTCTGCAGAAATGAAACTAGAAGAATTGGAAACTTAAATATTTTATCCAAAGTTGAGAGAAATTTGTTGAATTTTCGGCAGCAGATAAAAACTTGTAATCAAAATGTCGACAGAATATTGAACTTTGTGATTATTACCAAACAGGAAACAGAAATTATTTGAAACGTTATTGATAAATGCAGATGGTTGATTAAAATGTTCTCTGCATACTGAATTCGCAAGTTAAATGACAAGTAATATTTTTTTATTTAATTTCATTTACAAATACAAACGTCTGCCTTAAATTTCAGGGGCAAAGAGAAACATGTGATTTAAATGTTAACAGGAATTTGAACTTTCAATTAAATGTCAGTAGAAAATAGGAACATAATTTAAATGCCAACAGTAATGCGAAACATGTGATTAAAGTGTCAGCAGTAAGGAGAAAGTTGGTATTGAAATGTTTACCGTAACTTGAACCTTATTTGAAAGTCACCGTAAACTGAACCTTAAAATAAAGGCCAGTAGCAAAGAGAAACTTGTGATTTAAATGCCATGAACAACTAAAATCCTCTTATTTAAATGGCAGCAGAAGATACTGTAGAAAGTTGTGATTTAAATATTTATAACAAATAGAATGCTATGATTTAAATGGCAAAAGTACTTAGACACATGCTGTTATTATTAGCAAAGAGAAACTTGAATTAAATGCCAACAGAGGAAATGTTATATAGGAATATCAACAACAAAAGGAAGTATTATTAAAACATCAACAGCAAATAGAAACTTGTGAATGGAATGTAAACACCTAATAGTTAGTTTTTAGGAAGTCAAGTCAGCAGCATATATAAATTTTCTTTTAAATAGCTAAAACAAATGGGACGTTTTTAGAATGTCACCAGCAAAGAGTAACATGTTATTTAATTGTTTACACTTAATTATAGCCTTCATAAAGTAAATAATCACATCTGAGTTGAATAATATCGTCTGAAGGTAGTAAGAATAAACTAAAATATAGTACTGAAGGGGTTTAAATATCAGCAGGAAATAAAAACAAAATACGTACCGTAGATGGTTTCAAATCCCAAGAAGCATACAAGAGACAGACGAGGCCGCCATATAAGTAAGCATTGGTATTCGAAGCAAGATCCTTCCCTGTGATACCCTGTCTGGGGAACCGCACACCATGTCCTTATATACATAGGATTTATGGCGGTGAATGTGCTGGTGGTGGACAGAGGGTCAGTGACTGGTGAAGAGTGAGGGTTATTTATCTAGGAACACACATTACCATATACAGATACACACACAGGCACATGCGTACATAAACACACTCCTCATTTAACACACATCCACATAAACACACGCAGACACATGCATACATAAGCACACATACTCATACTTCATTTAACACACACACGTACATCACTTAACACACACATACACATACATACTCTGCAACTAAAACACATACATGTATATAAACACACACTAACGCACTCATGTTCACATTTATACACACTGTTGCACACACTGACGTTCATGTCTCTCTCTCTCTCTCTCTCTCTCTCTCTCTCTCTCTCTCTCTCTCTCTCTCTCTCTCTCTCTCTCATTTCAGCCACTTTTCTGATAGTTTTTGTAACCTCATTCCTTAACAATTCTACGTTGTAACACTTATTTTTTCACCTTGAAGAAAACACTCCTGGAATCTCTTGAGTTTTTCTAAGATTTTTTTTCGTGACCTTTAGTATAATTACCAAGTTTTCTTTTTTGTTCTTTCCATCTGTATCGTTCAATATGGTTTACTGGGATTTTTTTTGTTTAAGCTTAATTTCTTTACCTCTCTGTTAACCGGAATAAAGATGATTCTCTCTCTCTCTCTCTCTCTCTCTCTCTCTCTCTCTCTCTCTCTCTCATGTATTACACCTGAGTAAGTTATTATGAGAGGGGGTGAGTACTAGGAAGCAAAGTAGACAAAGAGGGAGTTAAGAGGACAAGGCTGGGGTGTATATGAAGGAGGGTAGCGTATCGTGGGAAGAGAGATCGCCGTTAGTAGGACCAGAAGTGGGTGGAGATCTTTATTTCGAGATCATCCCCTCTCAGGAAGAAGAGTCAGGGAGTTGACAGTTCGAAAGATTTGCAAAGGATAATGTTTCTGCCTTACTGGTATTATGCAGGATGTTCGAAGTATCATTGAAAACACACACACACACACACACACACACACACACACACACACACACACACACACACACACACACACACACACACACACACACACACACACACACACACGTTTGTTGTTCTTTTTTTAGTTGTTACACTTTGCTCCTCTGAAACTTCAACTCGGGGAACTGGAGGCTTAAGTTGCCCTTCTGCCGTCCACGATCCTCCTTCCGGGGGATAGGGAAGTAGTTGGGGGGCATTTGTATAACCAGGAAGTTGATCCGCCCGGCTATATCAGTCCCACCACATGAAGGCGTCCCTCTCCAACACCTTGTCACAGTAAATTCGTCTGAAGTTAGCCTAAGAATAATGGAAAGTAGGTAATTATAAGCCAGAGGAATAAATCGATCCGTGAATGGTGATGCGGTACATTTCATTGGGCAAGTTTGATGATCGTTTTTTTTTTTTTTTTTTTTTTTTTTTTCATCAGTTTTCTTTTTCCTTTTTTTTTTTTTCTTTTTTTTCGTTTCTGGATGCTGCCCAACCTCTCTTGTGACGCTGGGATTGGAGTTCGGATGATGATGAATGATGGTCGATTATAAAGACGTGTGTGTGTGTGTGTGTGTGTGTGTGTGTGTGTGTGTGCGTGTGCGTGTCTTTGTTTTACACTTCCCTGGCAGTGTGTTTTCCATTTTCTTAAACTTTACAACCTTTGGCCTGACCAGTTGGTTCTTTGGCAAGTTAAGGAAGAGTTTTCAGAGAACGAAATTACTTGCCAAATACCCTGAATTTTTACTCATTCTCAGAGCTCCAAATTAAATATATAAGTGAAATAAATAAATAAATAAATAAACGAAGAGACAAAATCACTTCTCAAATTCCCTCATTTTTTCCATCAGTTATATCAGAGCAACAAAATAAATAAGGAAATAAATAGATAAAATTAAAGCATAGAATCTAACTTTATTGATTTTATCCTTGCTACGAACGCGCTCAGGTAATATATCCCGTCAAAAACCAGAGCATTTACTTCAAGTGAGCTAAATCCCATTAATAAAAAGGCTAAAGAAACACTAGAAATGTTCACTATAAATACAGAAACGGGAATGTGAGTCTCAGGGGTATAATTTTGGCGCCTTACAAATTATACTAATATTTAAGATGTGTCGTGGGGTTCAAGAAATTAATTAAAAACTACAGATTTCTTCCCCGTATAATAAGAAGCTGTAAAGTTAAGTCGCAAAGGACATGGATGCCTTATAAAACGAGAGAGCACGCAATTTCTCTCTCTCTCTCTCTCTCTCTCTCTCTCTCTCAAAAAATCGTCTAAATACCAAAAATTAAAATGTGAAACGTCCAGAACTTGAAGGAGTTAAATAAGCACTAGGGAATTTAAAAATATTTATATATACCCCGAAGCAACAAATATAAATAACAAGCACTTCCGTTAAACACCACCTGATATAAATAACTTCGTCTGTATATACAAAGAGTTTTAAAAGGTAATCATCGTATTGAATGGGCATAGGGACTTGAATTTTCCACTTAATGAAGAGAAACGTCAATTCAAGTGGCCAGGGTATCACTGGGTCCACTTTACCAACGAGAGATTCCCACCAGCGATTATATTTCCAAGAATGACAACAAAATCGCGGTGCATTGTGGGTGCCAGGGCTTGTGACGTCATTGGTGGCGGAGTTGGCAGGTGGAGGAGAGACGTATATTTCAGTGCCCCCCCAGCTGTCGTAGGGGGGTGGGTGGGGGGTGGGGAATTGGAGGAGAGTGTGGGGAGGGGGAGATAAGGGGATGGGGAGGCTAGAGAGGGGGAGTCGTGCGTAGAGAGGGTGTGGCTGAGGTGTATATGGGGAGATGAGGTGGTGGGGAGCTGATGATGATGATTGATGATGGTTGTATTGGCTTGTAGTTTTTCCTCGTGGTAGTGGTGGTGTGGTAGCTGTTTTGGTGGTAGTAGTTGTTATTGTGGTTATTGTTGGCTGTGGTTGTGGAGGCTGTTGTTATGTTGAAATTTTGTAGTGATGGTTGTAGTTGTGGTTATTGCTGGTAGTGACGGCTGTTTTGGTAGTTGTTAATTGTGGATGCCGACAAGTGGATGAAGAAGGTGGATGCGGACAGGTGGAGGAAAAGGGTGGATGCGGACAGGTGGAGGAAAAGGGTGGATGCGGACAGGTGGAAGAGGGAGGTGGATGCTGACTGGTGGATGAAGAAGGTGGATGCTGACAGGTGGAAGAGGGAGGTGGATGCGGACAGGTGGAAGAGGGAGGTGGATGCAGACAGGTGGAGGAGAGAGGTGGATGCAGACGGGTGGAAGAGGGAAGTGGATGCTGACAGGTGGAAGAGGGAGGTGGATGCGGACAGATGGAAGAGGGAGGTGGATTCGACAGGTGGAAGAGGGAGGTGGATGCGGACAGGTGGAAGAGGGAGGTGGATGCTGACAGGTGGAAGAGGGAGGTGGATGCGGACAGGTGGAAGAGGGAGGTGGATGCGGACAGGTGGAAGAGGGAGGTGGATGCTGACAGGTGGAAGAGGGAGGTGGATGCGGACAGGTGGAAGAGGGAGGTGGATGCGGACAGGTGGAAGAGGGAGGTGGATGCGTATGTGAACTACCGCCCATAAATCCTAGACTGTAATTAACCTCTTCATTCGGAGGACGCCATTATCGCGCTCTGCTTCCTGCAGCCAGACGATTTTTTTGCGATATTTTTCATCTGTAACGAATATAATAATAATGATAATAATAATAATAATAATGATGATGATGATGATGATGATGATGATGATGATAGTCTGGTTGCAACAAGACTGAAATAAGGCTGAATTTCTCGGTCTGTAGGTGTTAAGGGGGAAAAAGGAGGAAGTCACAGCTAAATGGGGAGGTTAGGTGATGGGGAGGAGCAGAGTAGAGAGTAGTCATGGAGAGAAGAGAATGGGGAGGTGACGTGGATGGGAGTTCGAGGAATAGAGATGGGTCGTTGTGAGAGAGGCATGGGGAACCGAGATGATGGGGTGAGGGAGAGTTGCAAAAATGATGGATAATGAGTGCAAATGAGGCACCAAATCTTTATTGAATATCCGAATGTGAAATAGTTTGAGGTGTAGAAAATATAGAAGAGTCATAGATAGGGGGAAATGGGGAACTGAGGTGATGGGGAGGTGAAAAATTCCAGAAATGAATGGGGGAGATAAGCATGAGTGATACGTAAGAATAGTAATAATGAGAAAATGGTATGGTTGGAAAGTCTGGAAATTCAGAAGAGTCGCGGATAAGGAAATGGGGAAGTAAGGTGATGGGGAGATGTCTAGTGCCAGTTATGAAGGAGCAAAGCAGAAGTGATGTAATAGTCATGGGGAAGTGCTGTTCAGGAAATGCAGTGGAGTTGCTGATAAGAGGACTTGGAATGAGAAGTAATGGGATGGTGAACATTGTAAAAAAGGAATGAAAGGCGAAGGGAGAGTTGTTGAACAAAGAGAGATGATTTAGTAGGGAACAAGGAACAGGAGTGGAGAAGATTGGAGTTGTTAAATAGAATGAAAGGGAAATGACACAAGAATTACTGTATGAAAAAAGAGAGAAAAAAAATGAATTGATGGAGAGATATTTTTCTCTGCAAACCGAGGACGTCTTTTTTCTTTTATTTTTTTCTTTATTCTTGGCACGGCTGGGCGATTTTATTCAGCTTAGGAGAGAGTCTGGCAGTGAAGGGACTAGAAAAACCAACGCCACTGACCTCTTTGCTGAACGGTGTCTCCCTCTGCCAAGAAGATTTGAGTGGCGACAGCAAGAACAAAATAAATAAATAAATAAATAATAATAATAATAATAATAATAGTAATAATAATAATAATAATAAAAATAATAATAATAATAATAATAATAATAATAATAATAATAATAATAATGAAAATGGGTTTAGTGTTATTGATAAAAAAGGGAAACAGAAATCATGAAACATCTTAAGGTGATGGTTGAACTTTGATTTCTTTTAAACTCCGGCTGAGGATCGATGATTTTATTCATCTGACAGAATTACTTGGCAGAGGAAGGGTTAATTGGTAAATATATCAATGAAGAGAGAATAGTGTAGTGATATAATTCATCATCATCATCATCATCATCATCATCGTGAAGTAGGTCATTCAGTTATACACACATCATCCAAACCTTCGAAACCTTGGCTCCATCTCACATGCAAAAACATTGGCACATTTATTTTTGCTGTTTTCCTGTTAGCCTGGCATATGAGAGAGTATGTGCGAGAAATAAATGAAGGGACCAAGTAGGGATGATGAATAAACAAATAATTACAAGGAGATGTAAATATAGTTTTTAAGTTCGGGGAATGCAGAGGAGTCATTATTTTCAAGATGTAAGAAGATTGGGTTTAAAGAGGTATCAGTGCCAGAAGATAAGGTAAACAAATTAGCTGGAGTGATGGATTAACAGGAAAGTATTGATAGGCAGAGGTTACTGGTTATTTCTATCTATTTTCAGTATTTATCTATCAATCTGTGTCTAATTTATTCATTCATTAATTTATTTTGGTTCTTATTTTCCACCTAATACCAGACAGCATTATTAAACAGAGAAAAAATTTTGTAATTAATGGGTTAAAGAAGGAATAGTGAGTAAATTACAGACGTGGATAGATAGGGCAGTGGATTGAGAATTTCGTGAATATTCGTGTAAAACTATAAAATATAATTGGGAAAAATAGGTGAAACTGCGGTACTAGGAGGGGGAATGTAGTTGGGAAATTTAGGGGTTAGAGAGAGAGAGGACGGAACTTAATCTCTTCAGCACGATGCCTCTGTATTTCGCTCTCGACATAAGCTGCACAGGTGTAACGGAAAGAATAATGACAGATTATTAACGTGTATTGATGAATCTGCTGTATAATCATGTACCTGACAAAAATTTTTATTATTATTGCTATATCTTATTATGGTATCCCTAAATTATTGTGTCCAAGAAAGATTTATATACGAATTTTTTGCTTTATCTGTTATTTAAAAATGTACAAGACAGAACATATATTTTTACTAGTACATCTGCTCTAGATTATTGTACACATATTGTTCTTCCTCAATCTGCTTTACCATTAAATTACGATACCCTTTAAAACTTTTGTAGCCCGTAGATTAATATAATTTTACTAGTGCATCTAATATATAATCAAGACCCAAGAAATTTTATATATACGGTTTTATCTCTTCATCTCCCAAGTAAATTGTGGTACCGATAGAAACCCGTGTACCAGGTGACCTAGATTCAGTGGACACACCTGAGAGTTGGAGGTGGCAGCTTGATGTAGTGGTGTTGTGGTAGTGGGGGTGGCTTTTTTTTCCCCCCGAAAATTGGGCGCTGTTGTTGCTGTTTGTGTTGGTGGAGATGGTGGTAGTAATGGTGGTGGTGGTGGCGGTGGGAATTATCTGTAGTGGTGGTATTAGTGGTCGTGAAAGTGCACATAATTGTTTCCTTACCTGAGATAGTTATAATTATTTAACGCCACCATTGCCAAGGCTAGACCTCTGTTTCTGTCTCTTCATTTTTCTTCCACTTCGTCATGCGGAAAGTTCTGGTCATCAAGAGAGAGAGAGAGAGAGAGAGGCATACAAAATAACAATAATAAAAATGGACACAGTTTTTCTAGGGAGACTTGTGTAAGATTCTCTGGTACACACACACACACACACACCTGCTTGTGTAAGTGAGGTTGCTATGCCCAGCACATACATATGTACATACATACAGTCATACAAATACGCACGTGTTAGTGGTTGTGTAAGTATGGGTGCCACAGCCAACACACACACACACACACACACACACACACACACACACACACACACCTCTTGATATCTATCGATTTGTCTCTGTCATTATTCATCTGTCTATCTATCAATCTATCCATCCTTATATATATCTAATATACATATATATATATATATATATATATATGTATATATATATATATATATATATATATATAATCATCATCATCATCAGCCGTTGGGGCCCACTGCAGGACCAGCCTATCCCTGCCGAAGCAGGGACGATACAGCCAATGTATCTCTACCCAGTGGCTTAGGCTGTCTGGCATAGACTGTATGTAGGGTGAGAAGTGCTGGTGAGTGTGATTGTAGTGTTGTAGTGGCTTTGGATGTGTGTGTAGTCTGTGAACCAAGTGTAATCGGCCCGCCTTAAGCCGATTGGGTGCAAGCATACTAGTATGCGACACTGGTTCAACCACAGCACCCCTTGTGTCCGCCAAAGTAGCAAGTGGCTTGGGGAATGCTTCCCAAAGTTTTTACAACTCTGGCGGGAGGCGAACCCGCTCTCACCAGCGTGCGAAACTAACACTCATATATATATATATATATATATATATATATATATATATATATATATATATATATATATATATATATATACTTCTTCTTCTTCTTCTCCTTTCGGCTCTCCCCTTAGGGGTCGCCACAGCGGATCACCCGTCTCCATCTTACTCTGTCTTCTGCATCTTCTTCTCTTACACCTACCACCCGCATGTCCTCCTTCACTACATTCATAAACCTTTTCTTTGGCCTTCCTCTCTTTCTCCTGCTTGGTAACTCCATTTCCAGCATCCTCCTCCCTACATACTCCTCATCCCTCCTCCGCACATGTCCAAACCATCTCAGTCTCGCCTCTCTAGCTTTGTCCCCAAACTGACTTACGTGCGCTGTCCCTCTAATATGTTCATTTCTAATTTTGTCCAACCTCGTCTCTCCTAGTGAAAAACGCAACATCTTCAGTTCTGCTACCTCCAACTGTGCCTCCTGTCTTTTTGTCAATGGTACCATCTCCATTCCGTACAACATGGCTGGCCTCACTACAGTCTTATAAACTTTCCCTTTCATTTCTGCAGAGACCCTTCTGTCACAGATCACTCCTGTCACCTTTCTCCACCCACTCCATCCCGCCTGCACTCTCCTTTTTTACCCCTCTACCACACTCTCCGTTACTTTGTATAGTTGACCCCAAGTATTTGAATTCATCTACCTTTGCCACCTCTACACCTTGCAGCCTCACGGTTCCCCTGTCATCTTTCTCATTTACATACATGTACTCAGTCTTGCTTCTGCTTACTGTCATTCCCCTTCTCTCCAGTGCATATCTCCATCTCTCAAGCTCTGCCTCAGCTTCCTTCCGGCTCTCTCTACATATCACAATGTCGTCCTCAAACATCATTGTCCACGGAGGCTCCTGTCTAATCTCATCTGTCAATCTGTCCATCACCATTGCAAACAAGAAGGAGCTCAAAATCGATCCTTGATGCAATCTTTCTATATTTGTCCATCTGTTAATATCGTTTCCTGTTTTCTTCAGTTTTCTTCTATCCCTTCCTTCACCATTCCTTCTTCTACCTTCCTCCCTTCACCCAGCCCATCCCTAACACCCTCTAACATTCTCTATGGCCCTGATGAAGCACCAGGAGTTGTTGTCTAAGTTGACAAACTTTTTCCATTCTTCGGTTTACTCCGAATTTCCACAAAGATATACACCACAACATGTTCCACCGCCGTGGGGTCTTGTTTTTCTTTCATTTTTCTTTTTCTTTTTTTTTGTTTTAGCCTGTTTAGACTTCTCCTGCTGCTCTTCCTTGCCAGTCTGTTTCAACATATTTCACGTTAGCGTTTATATGAATTTACATCCTGGTGGCGTAGTTGGTCAGGTCTGTCCAAACGGATGGAACCCGTAATGGTTGAAATCAGAGAGTTGACTGAGGTTTTGTGTTCACACAATGCTACTCAGAGATGAGTGAGGCTGTCACCCGCCTTAGATGTCGGAAATGACTTGCGTAACCCCGAGCCTGTACACTCCTGATGGGACAGAAATGGATTAGGTGATGATTGAATAGCATCTTTTGAGAACTGTGACTGTATTAAGAAGTTACACCCCATTCCACATGACATCTTGCCAAAAACGTCATCAGTAACTTTACTGTTTTTCTGTATCTTCTGTCCCTCATCTTTTCCACCCATATGGCTCTGTAGCTGTTCTCTCTTCTGTTAAGGCTGAACTCTTTACTTAAGCTTTCTTTTCTTACTTCACTCTGGATAATACGGGTGCTGTTTCTCTAGCCCTTCCGTCTGACTTCCTCATTCCTGATATTTAATTACCTCAAAAGATTTAATTTCTCTCCTCCTCACAGCGTTTCTCCAGTTACTCTCTAGAACCGTTCTTCCTTCATCACACCCAGGTTAGGCATTTCTTTCACTTTTGTCTGTCAACTTGTACCTTTCCTCCTTGCTAGATTTTTTTTTTCTTTTTGTCATAATGCCCATCTCTTGGATTTATTCTTGACAAATAATCTAGATCAATACAGGATAGAGGTACTGTCACCACTTGGATCCTCTGACCACAATCTCATCAAAGCCTCATTAGTTAACCCTCCTACACCTCCCCATTCCGAACCTGTCAGGGTGACGCGATGGCACTTTGACAGGGCAGACTGGGATGGATTTAGAAATTATCTTGCTGATGTTCCATGGCAGTCTTTCTTCTCTAGTGATCCCAATTCTACCCAGTCCCACATTTGCGACTTAATACTAGCTGGTATGGATTTATTCATACCAAGTCAACAATTCACTAAAAGATCAAACTCTCCAAAATGGTTTGATGGCAATTGTGCCAGAGCAACAGCCCAAAAGTCATTAACATATAACTCTTACTTAAAATCAAAAACATCTGAATCACTCTCCCAATTTAAAATTGCTAGAAATCATGCAAAAGCTGTATTAAATCTATCTAAATCAAACTTTCTTCAAAAGCAAGCATCAAAACTACTTAACAACCCTAATGACAATAGAATATTCTGGTCAACTCTTAATTCTTTCAATAATAACTTTAACAAGTCATCTTCCATTCCCCCACTAAAATCTTCAGATGGCAATATTACAAATGACCCACGTGGGAAAGCAGATATCTTTGCTAGTACGAGTACCTTTGCAAGAAACTCTACCATAGATGATACCAGCCAGAATGTCTCAGTACTGGAACTTGATTCTCCCGAAATTGCCCCACTTAAAATACAGACAAGATTCGTAAAATCCATCCTAGACAATTTACCTACCAACAAAGCTCCAGGCCCAGATGGAATTCCGCCAATTGTTTTGAAAAAGTGTTCCCCTGAACTTGCCTCTGTCCTAGCCAAATTATTCAGACTATGCATACGTACTTCTTTATTCCCAAATTCATGGAAAGAAGCCAATATCCACCCAGTTCCGAAGAAAGGAAGTACGTCTGACCCCTCCAATTACAGACCAATAGCTGTCACATCTTCTCTTGGTAAGGTATTTGAAACTTTAATTAATAAGCATATTGTTAAACATCTTGAATCCAACAACTTAATTAGTGATAGACAATACGGTTTTCGCCACGAAAGATCCACCATTGACATACTCAATCTCTTAACTCATACCATCCATCAATCAATTGATCTTTTTGGAGAAACTCATGCAGTAGCTCTTGATATCTCTAAAGCTTTCGACAGAGCATGGCACCGTTCCCTGCTGTCCAAACTCCCTTGCTATGGACTAACGTCTTTTGTTCCTTTGATTTCTTCTTATCTTAGTGACAGGAAAATAAGAGTAAAAGTAGATGATGTATATTCGAATTTCCACTCAATTAACGCCGGCGTGCCGCAGGGATCAGTTCTGGCGCCAACCCTATTTCTGGTTCATATTAATGATCTCTTATCTGTCACTCACAATCCCGTTCACTCATATGCAGATGACTCAACACTACATAGTTCATTCACACTCAGACATCCATTTACAAAGTTTAATATCTCTACCTCTCAACTCAGTACAGCCATCTCCATAAATCAAGATCTAGCTACAATCAGTGAATGGGGACAAAACAACCTTGTCTCTTGTAATGCTAGTAAAACTAAATATATACAGTTTACTAATAGACAGATATTGCCAGATTCGTCCATTACCTTCAGTGCTACTAATATTCCTATCTCCAAAAGTATTGAAATTCTTGGTGTCTCACTTAACAGTGCCCTCAGCTGGACCTCTCATGTCAGATCACTTGCTAAAACCGCCTCAAAGAAACTTGGATTATTGTACAGAGTCCGTAACTTCTTCGCCGATGAGCAGTTAGCTATGATTTATAAGAGTCGTGCGCTCTCAGCTTGAATATTGCTCACCCTTGTGGAATGGTTGTGGAGAGGTTGCATTAAGACAACTAGACAAAATTCAGAATAAAGCTGTTAGAATCATTAACAACCCTGCCATTACATATAAACTACCTCCCCTGCAAGTAAGAAGGAATGTTGCCTCCCTTGCATTATTTTACAGATATTTTTTTGGCAAATGCTCAGAAGAAGTTGCGTCCATGGTGCCACCTCTCCATGCTTTCCCTCGTGCTACACGGGCTTCTGGTAGCGCTCATGACTGGAATGTCACTCAACCATATTGCAGAACTTCTGCCTATCAGAATTCTTTCATTCCCCGAACTGCATCTCTCTGGAACTCGCTTCCCCAGAGTTGTTTTCCTCCAAATTTCAACCCACAACTGTTCAAGTCTAACTGTTACAGATATTTTACGAGTAGAGGACACCAGTAATCTGGTGTATGGATTTTTTTTTTTCCCATTTGTTTTTCCTTCCTCCGTTCTGTTATTTAAAAAAAAAAAAAAAAAAAAAGTCTGTTCCAAGAAGAGTGGCGTTTCCTAGAGTCTCTTGCATATATAAAATCTTTGAGTCTCTGGCCAGAAGTTAGCTCGAACTGCCTTCCTCGATCTGTCTTTCCTATTGCCCGTGACCTCCAGTCTTTTTAAACGCAGTGTGTCCAGGCTTCTCACAATGAAGGGATCTTGATTTTGGCTTTCTTTTGTTCGGTTTTGTTTGGAAGGGACAATTTTTTGCAAGCTTTCAACCATTGCTACCTGCTTATCTGCAGAAAGATAAACAAAAGCGATTATTAGTGTTGTAGTTGTTTGGAAAGCTTCGTGGCATATCTGTAACAGTTTAGTTTTGGGTGTGACACCTAAATAATATTTCCTTGTATAATAATTATTGGTGGTAGGTGGTGGCGACCATCATCCACTCACCTGAAGTGGTGCTACCTACTTCTTCCTTCACCTTTATCATTCTCTTTCTGTGTCTTCCCTCTTCTCTTCCTATTTCTCCCATCTTTCCTGTCACCTTTTATTGTTCTTCTTTCCTTTTTAAGTGGCTTTACATTGAGTGACAAGCTAAATGGTTTCCTGTAAGCCAGCAAACAATTTACAACGCACCAACCATACGTGTCCCCTACTTGTCAGCAAGTGTGTTGGCGGCCCCTTCCCGTAAAACAACTAACTCAGAGTCATACGGCCACCTGTTACGGGATTATGGCGTCTGGCAATAGATAGATTGATTGATCGGTGGATAATATTTATGCAAACCATGTTCATAAGGGAAGGACGTCACAAAGAGAATACCGAGGATCAAATGGAGGGATGGGGTGGAGATGTATAAGAGGATGGTGGTGTGACCTGGAGACAGGGCAGCCTGACGGTAGAAGACAGGGTGACATGGAGGCGATTCCTTTTTGGCCACCCGGTATGGGATTAAGACGTCTGATGCTGGATAGATAGATAACTAGATTGATAGATATGGATGGATAAAAAGATAGATAGATAGATAGCCTCCTAAGACACGAGAACCCGTATCTTAGTTTCCTCTCAGCATTTGGGGGAACTAAGGTAAACTTCCGAGAACGTGTGAGACTATATTTACTTCCTGGTTCGACATCAAAGGGACATTTTTGAAGTCATATTTTCTTACAAGTTTCATCTCCTTTGACTCAGGTCCCTAATGGCAGCCAGTTTTTTTTCTCTTTTTCCTTCTCCTCCTCTTCCTCCTTTACTTCCTCCTCTTCCTCCTTTACTTCCTCCTCTTCCTCCTTTACTTCCTCCTCTTCCTCCTTTACTTCCTCCTCTTCCTGCTGTACTTCCTCCTCTTCCTTTATATTCGTCTCCTTTTACACAGCTAATTGCCAGTCTTTTTTTTTTATTAATTTTTGTTTTCACTCCCTGTTCTTCTTTCCTCCTCCATTCCCCCTTTCTTTCCTCCCTTTTCCTCCCCAAGATTTCTTCTCTGTCTTGCATTTCAGTCTCCCTTATCATCATCATCATCAAGTCAACCTCTTTCATTCCTTCCTCCCTCCATTTCTTACAGTTTTCTCTCCTTTAACTCATCACTAAACTCTCTCTCTTTTTTTTTTTTTTAGCCACTCCTACTTTTCTCTTCTCATTTCCTCCTCCTCCTCCTCCTCCTCCTTTATTCGTTTTTAACATCTTCATCTCCAGTGACAGATCCCCAGTTATTCCTCAGATTATTATTATTATTATTATTATTATTATTATTATTATTATTATTATTATTATCATCATTAAAGTGTCATCATCATCATCATCATCATCATTATCATCATCATCATCATCTTTCCAGTCTCCCCTTATCTATCATCATCATCATCATCTTTCCAGTCTCTCCTTATCTTCACCTCCGTCCTCTCTTATCTTGCCTCGTTCTCCCTTTCCCCTCACCCTTTCTGAAACCCTTTGTCGCCCTTTTCCCCCATACTTCTCTCTTCCTCCCCCCTCCTCCGTTCTCACCTGAATTCCACTCCATCTCCATCCCTCCTTGTTGCGACCCTACTCATTCCTTCCGTGTTATTTTTACCTTCTTTGCAAAGCCTCCTGATAAACAGATTAACTTACACACACACACACACACACACACACACACACACACACACACACACACACACACACACACACACACACACACACACACACACACACACACACACACACACACACACACACACACACACACACACACACACAAACACACACACACACACACACACACACACACACACACACACACACACACACACACACACACACACACACACACACACACACACACACACACACACACACACACACACACACACACACACACACACACACACACACACACACACACACACACACACACACACACACACACACACACACACACACACACACACACACACACACACACACACACACACACACACACACACACACACACACACACACACACACACACACACACACACACACACACACACACACACAGCGTCTATTTTGCGATGAATTTAGCTACACTTTTCTGTCTTACTGCTTTCCCTGGTGTTAGAAGAAAATATTGTGCCATGCAACTAAAAGTGATTAGCACAGGAGTGTGTTGGTGCATCGATTGACTGTATACGAGACAGCATTGTTTATGATGTAACAGACAGAGGGGGATGGGGTTGGGTCTTCCTGCCTCCCTGATTCGTGTCTCAAAAGATGTCAGAATGATGTTTCGGTGTCTCCCCACTCAAGTTTTCATCATCGTCATCATTACCATAATCATCATCATCATCGTCATCATCACACAGGGCAGTTCGTCAGTAGATCACAGCAGGACCGTACATATTTACAACTCTGGTTTGAGACAGTTGTACAGGAGTTTTTACGTTGTGGTGGTGGTGTGGGGATGAATGTATCACAGTGCAGCAGAGATTGAGCAGCAGCAAAGAGTAACAATTTCTGGGCTTCAGTTGGGATATTATGGATACAGAACAAAGTTAGATACAGTCCTTTCTCCTATATCCCCATGCTTTCTTGCTGGTTTCTGTAATTCTTTCCCTCATCTATATCCCTTTTATTACACACGCCCTTTCTTAATCCCTTCTTAATCGTTTCCTTCACTACATCACCACGAAGGCGTATTATTTTTGTTTAGTCTTGTTGCTACCGAGCGATTTCTTTTTTTCCGGCTTGAGTTCCTTGTTAGTGAAAGGATTAAGGAAGGCTCTATCTAACCCCCTCTGATTCAAAAGGGCTTTCCAGAGGTGTTTATAAATTTCTGGTATACACGGTTTTGTTTTCGTCTGACAGACCAGGGCTACAGTCACAGTTTGAAAATAAAACCACATTGAAATCAAGCGATGGTTGCCTGAAATTTGATGATCCCTTGTTACAAGGTAGTAATGAGTCTCCTTGGTTATTAGTTAAATTTATCCTCCAATATGGCTACACCTGGCCATCAACTGAGCTGAAAGGGGTTTGGAATATTTGTCAGGTAAAAAGCAGACCGACTACAGTAACATTTTCTAGGCTTTAGTTGGGATAATTTGGGCACAGAAATAGATTATATAATGAAAGTGAATACAATCTCTCATTTTCTGTCCCCAAACTTTCTATCTAAACTTCCTTATTCAAAACATTCATTCTCTTCCATATCTCCCTTTACGCTCTCCCCCATTTTCTTAATCACTTCTTAATCCCTTCCTTGAGTCACCACACATTTCCTTCAGTTTTTCCTTATTTTTCCTCTCCTGACATTTCCTTCAATTGTCGGAGGCTAAAACTTGTGGTTACCTACTGTTTTGTTTTCTGACCTTGAGGCGTGGGTTTCCTGGGAGTGTGGTTGGTGTGGTGGTAGCTGAAATGGTGGTAGTTGTGGTAGGAAGAGTGGGGGAATTGTGGTTGGTGTGGTGCTAGCAGGAAATGTGGTAATTGTGGTAGGAAGTGTGAGAAATTGTGAGTTTGATAAAGTAGCTGAAATTGTGGTGGTTGTGGGAGGAAGGGTGAAGGATTGTGGTTGGTGTGGTGGTAGCGGGAATTGTGGTAGTTGTGGTAGGAAGAGAGAGAGAGATTGTGTAGCAGATGTGGTAGTTGTGGTTGTGGAAGATGGTAGTTATTGGAAGGGAATGAGAGATTGATGTGAGTGGTGGTAGCTTTAATTGTAGTGGTAGTTGTGATTGTGGTAATAGTAGTTGTAATTGACGCATCAACTATAATTGTAATGTTTGTTGTGATGGATATTATATTGATTGTTGCAGTAATGGTGGTAGTTGAGATTGTATTGATGGTTGCAGTTGCGGTGGTGGTTGTGGTTGGAATGGTATTGGTGGTTGTGCTGGTAATTGTGGTTGTGGCAATAGATGTGATTATAGTGCTTTTAGTTATGTTGTAATGGTGGTTGTGGTGGTAGTATTGATTGCAGTGGTTGCTGTGGTTGTAGTTGTGGTTGTGGTAGTTGTGGTTGTGATGGTAGTTGTGGTTATGGTGGTAGTTGTGGTTTTGTGGTAGTAGTGCAGTATACGAATGTTGTTGAGGGGAGAAGGACTAGGACAAGCTTTGATGAGATTTGTATAGGGAAAGACTGTGTGTGTGTGTGTGTGTGTGTGTGTGTGTGTGTGTGTGTGTGTGTGTGTGTGTGTGTGTGTCCTATAGCCGTCAGTTGATATGTTTCCGCCTGTGTTTGTGTGTGTGTGTGTGTGTGTGTGTGTGTGTGTGTGTGTGTGTGTGTGTGTGTGTGTGTGTGTGTCATATAGCCGTCAGTTGATATGTTTCCGCCTGTGTTTGTGTGTGTGTGTGTGTGTGTGTGTGTGTGTGTGTGTGTGTGTACCAGGAAGGTGGTGGTGGTGATGGTGGAAGGAACTATTGGTGGTGAGGTGATTGTGGTAGTGGTGGTGGGGGAGATGAGAGAAATTGGATAATTGTGGTAGTTGGGCGATAATGATAGTAGTTGAAAGTAATAGCAGCGGTTGTGGAGTTTGCCGAGAGAGAGAGAGAGAGAAATGTAGTGGTTGGTGGGTGAGTTATAGTGGTGATGGTTTTGTGTGTGGAAGTGGTGGTCTGTTTGTGGTGGCGGTGGTGTGTCTGTGTATGGTAGGTATGTGTGTGGTAGTGGTGGTATCTGTGGTAGTGATGGTAGGTGTGTGTGAATGGTGGTGTCTGTGTGTGGTAGTGTTGGTAGCATTATACTGTAATTGTGGTCGTGCAGGTGATTCTAATGACACTCTTGGTGAGAACACAGTTGCCTTGTGGTCACTGCAATTGTGGTTGATGGTGGTAGTGATGGTGGTGGTAGTGCTTATAGTACAGTACGAAGAATAGTGTTTGCCATGGTGACGGACTGTTGTTGTTACCTGCCGCGATAGTGAAGCTGGAATTGTTTTCAGTTTGTCTGTGTGTGTATCTGTGTGTCTGTTAGCACGATAACTTCGCAACCGCTCAAGATTTCGTCACAAAATTTTACAGGTGTGTAGTAGGGGAAAAAATGTATCAGGAGTTCGAAATCGGTGAAAGTAGGTTGAGGTCTGTGTGTCTGTTACCGCGATAACTTCTCAACCGCTCAAGATATCATCACAGAATTTTACAGGTGTGTAGTAGGGATGAAAATCTCTTACAAGTATTGTTTTCGTTTGTCTGTCTGTCTGCCTGTGTGTCTGTTAGCACGATAATTTCACAACGGCCTTAGATATCATCATAAAGTTTTACAGGTGTGTAGTAGGGATGAAAATCTCCTACGAGTTCGAAATTGGTGAAAGTAGGTCAAGCTCAAGGTCATATTCCGAGCCGCGCTGTATATATATCGGCTCGTGGCTGGTGTGATTCCCCTCTTGGGGGGCCTCTAGTTGTTTATGTTGTTGTTGTGTATATTGTTGTTGTGGCTTTGGTTGTGGACTCAGTAACCTTGGAAAGCTTTGTATTGATAAACTGCCTAGTTTTACAGTTTTTATTCGCAGTAGGCTGTGTTGAAAAGAGGATGATTGTACATTTCCGGACATAAACACTAATTCACTTCATAACGTTCATTACCGAGACACTGAACGATAGCTTTTGAAACCCAGCATTTTGAACTTAGGGGAACAGCAGATTTCCAGAATATTACATGATAGTTTCATTTTGTTTGATTTAGTGTGGATCGATTTGTTTTGTTTTTTTTTCTCAGCAATTGTACCTATGCAGATTGTTCCGTTTCGTTTTCGTAGTTTTAGCGGATGGAGAGTAGATGTTAAACAAAGAGAAAATGAAGGAAGGACAGAGTGAAAAACAGAATGCATAATATGGGAAAATGAAAAGAATATATAGAGATGTATATGTAAAAACTTAATGGGTGGGAGAAATAGAAGTGGAGTAGCCTACCGAGAAAGAGCTGGAGGGATACAGTGGAGGAGAAGTGGAGTACCGAGAAAGAATTGGAGGGGTGAAGTGGAGGGGAAGTAGTGGAAAGTGAGGGGTCAGCGGAGAATGTGTAAAAGTAAAATTAACTGGGGAATGAGAAGAGGGAGACCGAGAAAGAAGTAGGGAAATTGAGTGGGTTTTTAATTTTTTATATATTTAATTTGCTTTTCCCTCCTCTGTTCATCTGAAAAAAAAAAAGGAAAGTAAATGAAAGGTTAACAAAGAAAGTGTGTGTATAAGTGAAATCAATAGGAGAATGAGGAACAGAAGACCGAGACAGAAATAGGAGGGTAGTGAGGAGAATAACTGCAATGATCTTGAAGAAAATGGAATGAACGATATATGAAGTTTAAATTATATAATGAGGAAAGGGAAAAAATGGTAGACCCCCCCCAAAAAAAAAAGAAATGGAAGGGGAAAGGGGTAAATGGCACATAGATAGCACTTGTGGGAACGAAACGTAAGGGATAGTGCTGTGAAATTGATGGGGGAAGAAGACGAAGACCGAGGAAGATATGCAAGCTACTGTCGAGAAAAAGTATGAAAGCAGACCGTATGGAATGTGATAAATAAAGATAGATTTGTGAAAAAGGACTGATGGGAGAAGAGAAGAGGGAGAGGTGAAGGGTAGCGTAGGAAAAAAAAAAAAATAGCATAGCAATAACTCCACAGCGACACCATAACTCCACAATCACACCACAACCACACAGTCACACTACAAACTAACAACCACACCACAGACTAACAACCACACCACACATTCACACCACAGCCACACAACTCCACGACCTCACGACACATAACACACACCACAACCACGCCTCGGCCACATAAACCACGACACCACAGCCTCTCTTACAACATCCCCCACCTTCTTCCCTCTGTGTGCCGAAGGTCGTCTCTCCTCCCTATGTAGACGTAGAGAGGGAGGAGGCTTCAGGGATTGTTTGTAGAGCCCCACTGATACCTCTACCTTACCTCGCCGGAGTGGGAGGGATTGGGGAAAAAATTGGACACACACACACACACACACACACACACACACACACACACACACACACACACACACACACACACGTGGCAGGATAAACAAACACGCTTGTAGTTACTTTCTCTTTCATTTTAGTTTTTTTCCTTTCCTCTCTCTCTCTCTCTCTCTCTCTCTCTCTCTCTCTCTCTCTCTCTCTCTCTCTCTCAGCCTACAAGAATTCGCATTACGTAAATTACTGCTCCAATAAAAGTTGCTGTATACAGTAACATTACGTAAAACACACACACACACACACACACACACACACACACACACACACACACACACACACACACACACACACACACACACACACACACACACACACACACACACACACACACACACTCTCTCTCTCTCTCTCTCTCTCTCTCTCTCTCTCTCTCTCTCTCTCTCTCTCTCTCTCTCTCAATACACCAATCATCATCATCCACTACGCAATGGCATCGACGTGCGTAAAACCCCCTTATAAAACCCATACAACCTGACAACCAACGACACACGCGGGACAAGGATTCGTGGTGTCAACAGTGCCGGAAAAAAATAGAGTTACATAAAGGAGAGGGCCGCTGTTATCAAATGGAGGGGGCCTGGTTGGGAAGTTACAGGGTGCCAAAATAGTTAGCTAAGGCACACTGGGTAGGTATACGATGTGTGATAAGGTTAGAATGCTTTACGAGTCTAAGTGGCGAAAAACTGGTTACACAAAGGGGAGGAAAGCTGTTAAACGTGGAAGTCTTTACGTGGGTAGTTACGTGCGTGGTTGTTATGCCATAGTAGTTAGACAAGGGGGTTGAGGGTCGGGAATTAGGTGGTATATGGGAAATGGTAAGCTTAGAATGGGTTGCGATTAGACTGAGTGACAGGGAAGTGAGTACGTCAAGAAGAAGGGAACTGTTACACACATAGAGGGCCACGATTTAGTATTTACATATTGCCAAGATGGTTGAACAAAGGGGGATTGGGGTCAAGGATGAGTTAGTGTGTGTGAAGGGAAGGTCTAGTAAACTTAAAATGGACTGCGATTAGAAGTTCAGTGATAGAGAATTGATTACATAAATGATGAGTTGTTGTTTCATGTACAGGACCTGGATAGTAGTAGCAGTAGTTTAGATTGCCAGGATAATTAGTCAGGTAATAGGGATCAGGACTGGGTATATAGTATGTGAGACTTGTGGTGAGACTGGAATGTAAGAACCAAAGAAGTATTTGCATAGAGGCGAGGGGGAATAGCTACACGTTTAAGACATTGTTAGCTGCAGTTCTAGTAATCCACGATAGTTAGTCAGGGGACAGCGATCAGGGAAGGAGTATATAGTATAGTGTGTGGAAGTTTGGCAAGGATAATGAATATGTTTTAATCAGAATGTTAGTGCCAAATAGGTGGTTATATATAGGATAAAGGGACTAACACAGTGAATATGATTATTACTCATGTTAGGGTACCACGATAGTTAGAATCTAGGATGGGGTCAGGGATAGGACGTGTAGTGAGATCAAATGGGTGTCATGCTTAAAACATGAGTGCTAAAATAAGTAGGAACACAGGCCTAAATGAGAGGCGGCGTTTAATCATAGAAGTATTGGTTTATAGTTCTTAAGGTGACAGCAACAGGGGCGCAGGACAGCGTTGTATATGGAACGTGTGATGAGATGAAGCTAGGTAAGTTTAGATCCTTTTTGGTTAGGTTAGGTTAGCTTAGATCTTGTTTGGTTAGGTTAGGTTAGGTTAGATTAGATATGGTACTGTTAGGCTAGGTTAGATTTGGATATATGACTAGTTAGATTAAGACGTATTTGGGTAGATTTGCTTGACGATTCAGTGTGTGTGTGTGTGTGTGTGTGTGTGTGTGTGTGTGTGTGTGTGTGTGAATAAATGACGGTGTGTAAGCGTGTATATGAATTTAGGACGTGGATAATACTTTGCTAAATAAAATAATTTCAAGGTTACTAAGGTAAACTAACACGGTCAAGTGAATGCTTAACGTGAAAGATATTGTTGATTTTGACTCTCTCTCTCTCTCTCTCTCTCTCTCTCTCTCTCTCTCTCTCTCTCTCTCATCAGTATGCGGCCATGAATCTTATGCAAGGAAGGAAGGAAAGAAGGAAGTTATTGGAAGCCAAGGGTTCGTCGACAGGGTTTAAAAGGCAGAAAATTGAAGGGAAGGAAGAAAGGAAGGAATGAAGAAAGAAAGAAGAAAGAAGGAAGGAAATAAACAGGGAAGGGAAAGGGAGAAGGAAAGGGAGGACTGACGTTAAGAAGGGGGAAAGGAAGAAAGGTGGATGAAAGACAATGAAAGAAATGAATGAAAATGTGAAGGGAGAAACATTATTCGGAAAGAGGGAAATGGGAGCAGAAGAGAGGAAGGAAAGGAGGAATGAAGGAAGATTGGAATGAGTGAATGAAGGGAGGGAGGGTTGTAGGGAGAAAGGAAGGCATGAAGGAAGGGAAATGCGAATGTGCTGAAGGAGGCAGTAGTCGGAGGCAGAATAAAAAGAGAAAGAAGGATGAATCGAGGGAAGAAACAATGTTAGGTAGGAGGAAAGAGGGCAGTACGAAGAAGGAAGGAGAGACGAAAGAAAGGAGGTTATTGGTAGTCTGATGTTTGTCGATAGGGTGAGGGATGATGCAGAAAAGAGAGGGGAATAAAGGAAGGAATGGAAGGAGGGACGCCAGAAATAAGAGAAGGAAGGAAGGAAGGGAAGGAGATAGGTCAGAATAGTAGAAGGAAGGAGGGAAGGAAGAGAGTATGGACACACTGAAGAGAGATCATGGTCGCGGGCAGGGTGTGGTTTTATAATGTTAGGGAAAAAGAAGGAAGGAAGCAAGCAAGCACGCACGCAGAGAAGCAAGCAAGAGAGGAGGGAGGTCAGGAAGGAAGGGAGGAAGGAAGGAGAGTACGTACGTGTTGAAGGAGGGAGGCCAAGGACGGAGGCAGGGTAGTGTTATAAATGAGGCTTTGAATATGCTACCTCACCCTGCATTCATAAGCGGGGGCATGTAACAGGGTGTCAGCACAAGCACTGTACTCCTTTCACTCAAACGTGGCCTAAAATTGTCATCTCTTTACTCATTTTGCTCAGAGTTGGCCTATAAGTCGTAGAAACAGTACTAGTAGTAGTGGTAGTAGTAGTAGTAGTAGTAGTAGTAGTGGCAACCTTAAGTTTATCTGAACGCGAAACCAGCGAATTGCAGTCTGAAGTTGCCCGTCTCCTGCAGTCCACCATCCTCCTTTTGGGGGATAGGGAGCGAACCGAGGGACGTTTGTATAACCGAACAGTACAGCCGCCCAGTTATATCAGTGCCACCACATGAAGGCATCCCTCTCACGTAAATTACATGTACTTCTGATTTGGTAAATGTTCGTTTGATGATGCTTAATAACAAGGTAATTTGTGGAATATATATGGCCTGTGTCTGTTTTATTAACGACTTAAAGATCAATTAGTGTCAGTGGCGATGTCGGAAGCAATTAGATGTGTCTGTTTACTATTCCAGTGCTCTCCTTGGCTTAATATAGATTTCTCCTCTCTCTCTCTCTCTCTCTCTCTCTCTCTCTCTCTCTCTCTCTCTCTCTCTCTCTCTCTCTCTCTCTCTCTCTCCCATGTGGTGTTGAGTTAAAGCTTTATCAATATTATGGCTAGCTGGTCTCTGCTTTGACGTCACTGTCCCAGAGAGAGAGAGAGAGAGAGAGAGAGAGAGAGAGAGAGAGAGAGAGAGAGAGAGAGAATGAATTTGTGTATGTTCATTCTTTATATGTATTTGTCCATCCGTCTGTCTTTCTGATCTTAGTGTTTTTCTTTCTTCCTCTCTGGCCGTCTGTCTAACTGCCTGTCTGTCTGTCTGTCTCTGCCTATGTATGTATGTATTTATGTATGTATGTCTTAACTATCACGGCCACATACTTCAAGACAAGGAGGTGAGGTTTGCAGGGGTATAGACATGGGCCGAAGACAGGGCTCACAAACACCTTTTTTTTTTAATGCTTGGGAATGAGTCTGGCCACACCCCATCACACCCTGTTCGTCATGCCGGCCAGTGTTAGCAAGACAGTGAGTTCAAAGTTTAGGAGAGAGACAGGTAGGAGCGGAGACAGATTTTTACTTATATATTTCATTTCCTTTTTCTCTCTTCAGTCTACTTATTCTTTCTTTCTTCTGTTTTCTTTTTTCTGTCTACTGGTTCTTTTTTCTTTCCACACTTTCTTCTTGCTTTCCTTTCATTTTTTTTTTTTCATTCTACTCCTGTCTTTATTTTTTTTTTTTGGGGGGGGAGCTTGACGAGGAGGGAATTTTCTTTTTTCAGATACCTGTTTGAAAATTTGCATCCTCGTTGCTTGAAAAGGGGAATAAATTTTGCCTGATTGATGTTCTGTTGACGCTGAGTTGTGTTTGTGGGATGATAGTTGACATTGCAGAGTTGATGATGATGATGATGATGATGATGATGGACGGCAGACTGATTTTCCACGTCTTCTGCTGCCCACCATCCTCCTTTCGGTAGATGTGGAGGGAGTTGAGGGACGTTTGCATAACCGGACAGTGGAGCCGCCCAGTTATATCGGTGTCGCCCAGTTAAAGCGACCCTCTCCAGCACCCTCGCAAAACTTGAAGTGTTTATTCGTATTAAGAGATAAAGAGAGATTTAACTACCGGTTGTGAGAGAGAGAGAGAGAGAGAGAGAGAGAGAGGCGTGTTAGTAAATACGTGGGAGTTTTTTCCGTTCCTTCCTTGGCTCCTTCCTTCCTTCCTTTTTTCTTTCCATCTTTCCTTCTTTCTTGTTTTCCTCTGTTCTATCCTTCCTTCCTTCCTTCTTTCTGACCCTCCTTCCCCACCCAAGATTCAGTTATATTGATGAAGTTGTCGATGGAGAGAGAGAGACAGACAGACAGACAAACAAGTGTGTGTGTGTGTGTGTGTGTGTGTGTGTGTGTGTGTGTGTGTGTGCCAATAATCTGACACATTTTTCGTACCCCTGTGAAAATTAACCTTGATGACGTAAACATAACTTGCGTGATCGGGAGTCTTTTTTTTTTTTAATTCTTCGCTGGCTTTTTTTTTTCTTTATTCTTGACTTCGCCGTTTATTTTTTTCTTGCAACATCCACAGGAGCGGCCAAACCCATTGTGTGTGCCCATAACTGTGTCACTCACTCACTCACTCACTCACTCTACTGTTTTGAAGGCCCCGATCACTGTCATTCCAAACCCAGCCCTATCCCATCCTATCCCATGCACAACACAACCCATCCCAACCCAACCTAACCCACCCCAACCCATCCCATCCCATCCCATCCCAACTTATCCCAACCCTATCCCAGGCTAACCATGCTTCAGTAAAAAAAAATAAAACATTATAGAGTTCCATTAAGTGAAGGTCCTTGCTGTAGTGTGATTCTTGGCCCCAGTACACAGCCACTACTCTTCTGCCTAACCTACATTGTGGTGAGGGGTAGGCCAGGAGAGGCAGGGGGGGGGTTAAGAAAAGGTGAGGGAGGAGGTACGGAGGTAAGACAGATAGGGAGGGGAAGGAGGGAAGTAGGAGGAGGTATGAAAGGAAGTATAGAAGAAAAAGAAGTAGAAATGAGGTGAGACCAGGAGGGAGGAGGTAGCGGAGATGAGGCAGGTAGGAGAGGTGGAGAAGGTAGGTGAGGTAGGAGGAGGCAGAAAGGGGAGGAAAGGGTGGGAGAGGAGTTTCGAAGATGAAGTAGGAAGAAAAGGGATGTATGTAGGTAAGGTACGGTAGAATGACGCTGCTGTGAGGGAAGAGGGAATTGAAATGGATGGGTTAGAGAGTGGAGGCAGGGAGGAGGGGAGGTAGGTAGAGGGAGAGTACATGAAGGAGAGGGGGTAGGAAGGTAGGATGAGGGAGGGGAGATGAGAAGAGGGGAGGAGGGAGGAAGGCTCTGGGGTAGGAAAGGCAGGAGGGGGGAAGGTAGGTAGGAATAGGTCGTAGAGATTTAAAAGGGTGGGTTAGATAGAGAGAGATCAGAGACAGGTAGGTAAGGGGAGAGGGAGGAGGTAGGAAGGTGAGGTAGGAAGAGACAAGGATAGACAAAGAGGACGATTTATTCAGCTTAGGAAAGACTTATCTAATTGGAGGAGTTAAAAATACGCTGACTTTTATTAATCCATTCACTGTGAGAGATTTTCCCAAGGCTGAGTGAAATCGTCTGGAGGCAGCACGAATTAATAGTCCCTCACGGCCCGGCTAGCTCAGTCGGTAGAGCATGAGACTCTTAATCTCAGGGTCGTGGGTTCGAGCCCCACGTTGGGCGAAGTACATTTTAACCTCGCTTCACCTCTGAGTAGGAAAAAAGATCCGGGATGATGATGATGATAGTGATAGTGATGACCGTGGAAGGGTTAAGAGAGAAAAGAGCCTGGATAGTGATGTTGGTGATTGAAGGAGTTAAAAGAGAGAGAGGGAGAGAGAGAGAGAGCGAAAAAAAAAAAATAGAAAAAGGGAAAAGGCAGGGAGCTAAGTAGGTGGGTAGAGGTACAGGTCGGGTGGGGGAGGTTGAAGATTTTTTACCCTTTCATCCCGGGGACGCCTATTTTCTTTTATTCGGCTTAAAGGAAGACGATTTTATTCAGGTTACGAAAATCCTCTGGCACTGAAGAGTATTACTGCCTGCTGTATCTATCCTCCTCAATATCTATCCTCCTCTGAGCTGAAGAAAATCGTTTGGTGGCGTCAGGAATAAAATTGACATCCTTATTGTGAAGAGGTTGCATAGATAGGGAAGATGGGAGATCAAGTGGAGCGAGAAGGAAGGAAGGAAGGAAGGAAAGAAAGAAGGAAAGAAAGAAGATATGGGATGTTGAGGGGAATATGACAAGGATAAGTGAAACAGGAAATATAAGAAGGGGTTTGAGAGGAGAGGAGGGGTCAGGTGGAGAGTGGGGAAGGAATGAGGAAGCAAGAGACGGGAGGGGAGGGGGAGTTTGACAAGGATAAGTGTAATAGGAAGTATGAGGAGGGATTGGAAAGGATGGATGGGACAGGAAGAGGAAGTAGGAAAGGGGATGGAGAAAGGAAGAGGAAGTAGGAAAGGAGATGGAGAAAGGGAAGAAGAGTAGGAAAGGGGATGGAGAAAGGGAAGAAGTAGGAAAGGGGATGGAGAAAGGGAAGAGGAAGCAGGAAAAAGGATGGAGAAAGGTGAGAGGAAGTAGGAAATGGGATGGAGAAAGGGAAGAGGAAGCAGGAAAGGGGATGAAGAAAGGGAAGAGGAAATAAGAAAGCGGATGGAGAGAGGGGAGAGGAAATATTAAAAGATTCCCACTCACTTTCCTTACAAGCCACACTGTACACCTAAATTCTGGTGCTATCTTCCTTTTCCAGTTACCATACCTTCCTTTTCTCCACTTTCTCTTGATCCAGTGTTTCTCACCTTAGGGGCCACAGCAAGTTTTTAGGCCCATGGTAGGCTCTTGTATGTTAAGTTTTAAGAATATTAGTTGAGTATAATGAGCATGAATTTGTTACTTATCTTGACTTCGCAAAATTTTATAGAAGATACGGCACTTATAATTATCACAGTAAAATTACAAACGACATCTCTTAATTTAATCAGGACAGTTTATATTGTCATTATTATTTTTAGTGTAAGTGTGGGAGAAAACTGAACTTGGCTTGGAACGGAAGAAAAGTGTGTAAGGTGATGTTTTATATTTTACGCATACTAACTCCAGACGACTTTACTCAACCTTAAGGTAGACTTTTCAGACTGGGAGGGGTAGATACGGCCTTCATCAGCACCTTGTCTACTGACCCTAATAAACTAAGTAAAATCATCTGGTAATAGCAAATATAAACAACGAAAAGACCATTGTACTGAACAGATTTTTAATAACAGGATGCGCTGTGTGTGTGTGTGTGTGTGTGTGTGTGTGTGTGTGTGTGTGAGAGAGAGAGAGAGAGAGAGAGAGAGAGAGAGAGATTTCACCCTGTACTTTCATCCCTACTTTACCGTGTCCTTCCTTACCTTATTTTTGTCCTATCTTATTCTGGCCTCTCCTGTCCTGTCCTGCCTAACCTTGCCTCCATCTTCCCTGCCTCTCCCTGCCTCGACCTTGCCCCTCTGCACCTGCCTCGCCAAAACATACCAGCAAGATACCCCCCGCCTCCCCCTTTCCGTCCTTCCTGCTTCACATTCCAGACACATCCACATTAATTCACCACCTGCCTTGCTCTAGCTACCAGCATTTCTCTCTCTCTCTCTCTCTCTCTCTCTCTCTTTCTCTCTCAGTGTGTGTGTGTGTGTGTGTGTGTGTGTGTGGGTGGGTGTGTGTGTGGGTGTGTATACAGTTCTCAGACGATACGGACTTGGGATAGGGTATGAAAGGGATCATTTTTGCCCATTGGATCTGTCGTAACTGTAGCTCCTTATCAGCAAAGAATTGATATCATTTATTACTTGGAATGTTTAGCACACTTAGTACTTGACACCTGTACAGATAGCTGGATAAATAGACAGATAGATATAGATATAGGTGTAAATATTAATGTGGAATTTTCTTTATCAGTTGCCTTTCCTGTGAGCAAGTGCATTTGTGGATTTGGTCAGGCATTTCTGGTGACCATTGTTGTGAGAGTCGTGATAGAGAGCAGGTTTAGGTCTCAAAGCCATTCCTTCTCCCAGTCCCCCTGTCCACCTATCCACCATCCCTCACCCCCTCCATTCCACTCCACCCACCCAGCGTTCTTCACCGCTTCACCTCCGTCCACCCCTCTCATCCCGCCCTCCTTCACCACCTCCACCCCTCTCATCCCGCCCTCCTTCACCACCTCCACCCCTCTCACCCACCGTCCCTTACCTCCCTCCATTCATTTCACACCCTCACATCCAACTCTTTTGCCCCCCCAGCCTCTGACCTACCCCCTCAGCCCACTCATCTGCCCCACTCACCGTCCATCTCACACCATCCGCCCCACTCCCTCCCCTCCTCCCTCACCCATCCACCCCACTCCCTCCCGTCCTCCCTCACCCATCCACCCCACTGCCGCCCCTTCATCCCACTCAGCTGACCTCTTACCCCACTCCACGTCAGGCACATTTCTCCCTCCCCCCCCCCTTCCCCAACACACTCTTTCCCCCCCATCCCTCTCCCCCTCACACCCACACACACCCTGTCTCCGGGTTTGCATCTTTAAAATTATGACCTCTAGTTTTTTTGTGGTATTTAACAATATTTTATACATTTATTCTGTCTTGACTTTTAAACCCCTTCCCAACGATGGTGTACTCGTGTTCTTGCCCTCATCAGACGATTTTATTCAGCCCAGGAGAGACTTTTCGAACTGGAGGGGTTGGGTATAGTCTTCATTAACCTCTTCACTACGACTGTTCCTTAAGCTGAATAAAATCGTCTGGAGGTAGCAAGAATAAACTGTGAAATTATAGTGAAGGATTTAATTTCCTGTCTGCTCCGACGTACTGTTTATTCCTTGACTAAAATCACTTCCGCCGAGGACGTCCCTTATTCATGCTGTCACCAGACGATTTTATTTGGCCAGAACCTGAAGTAGTGAAAGGGATTGATAAAGACCATATCTAACCCCTCCTGTTAAAAAAGCACTCCTTCAAGCTGTATAAAACGAATAAAGCGTCTTCGTAGTGAAATGATCAACCCTTTCACGACGGGGGGTATCTTCCGGGTTAACTAAAATCGTCTGGTGGCAGAAAGAATGCAGTGTGTCGCCGACCCTTTTTACCAGTCTCTTCAAAACTTAATAAAAAGTGTCAGGGGATAACAAGAATGAGATGCCGGATAAGGACCCCTTCACGTGGTGGCACTGATATAAATGGGTGATTCCTCTCCCCAGTTATCCAAACGTTCCTTAACTTCATCTTTATCCCCGAAGAGGTGGACGGCGGACTACAGGATGAGGGCACTTTCAGCCTTCAGTCCACTGGGTACATGCCTAAATGCCCTGGAATAAAAAAAAAAAAACGAAAATAATAATAATAATAATGATGATGATGATGATGATGATGAATCACGTCAAAGTACTGAAGGGGTTAATTGAATCTCTGACCAGGTAATGACAAACTAACCTGACCTTCTCATTTGATATCTGTACGTTTTAATTTGGGCCTTGTACTTTTAAATCTGATCTTGTTAACTTTAATGAAGTATATATTTACGGTGCATTTGATTTGTGACATATTTAATTTCTCTTCTCGCAAAATCGTTCGTTTGCTTAGTTTGTGGGAAGATAATGATTACAAGAGAAAAAGAGCTTACTCTCGCACGGTCCAGTTTATATAATTTCACTGGTTTTTAAGAATATGTATGAAGAGAGGCTGGCTTCACGATATATCTCTTGTCTGAGAGAATCTGTACATTAGGAGGATAAGATAACGTTCCTATTCCCCTGCGTCTACTTGATGCTTTAGTTCATGTCTGTCATTCACCTTCCTGACGCAGCATATCAAGAGAAACACACAAGCCACCTTACGCTAAGAGAGATTAGCCAACAGAGGCAAATGATAAATAGAAGAGGTGAAGTATAGTGCATGCTTTTGTCCCTAACTGTACATCGACACACACATTTTAACTTCATTTATTGTATGTCAACACTTACCTGTTACTGATACGTCTTTTTGCCTCCGAGTGCTCCATGTGACGTCACGCTGCTCACTCCATCTCACTCAGTCTGACAGGTGTGGTGGCATCCCGGAGTTTACCCGTTGACCCACTGCTGTCGAGAGGGGTGGTGGTATGGGAACTTTTTGACCCCAACCACCCCATACCTCGTTTATTATCCTCCCCGTGTCATTGCTGCCTCCATTCCCCTCATCCCCCTCCCCACTTCATCTCCCCTTTCCCCTCCGTCAGTCTTCCTCTCCATCCCCTTACCTCCCCTCCCCTCCCCTCCTTCTTCCTCCAAGCCCCCTGCCCCCCCTCCGTCACCTCACACACTTCACACACCGCCTCATTCCCCCCCCCTCTCTCTCTCTCTCTCTCTCTCGTTCCTTTACCCCTCCTTCCTTTCATTACCCTTCATCTCCTTCTCCATCCCCCCTCCCCTTTCTTTTTTTTCTTTTTTTTCATCACCCTTCATCCTTTCCTCTCGTCTGTACCCCTTACCCCTCCAGCCTCTCTCTCCCCCTACGTACCCTACCACCTTCCTCCTTTTGCTTCTCCCCCCTCCCCACTCCTCTCACTCCCTTCATCATCCTTCCTCTCCTCCTCTTACCCCTCCACCCCCATTCCTCTTCTCTCCGTCTGCACAAATATCCTAATCTACTTTATGTATAGTGTCTGCAGTTAAGAACAATTTCCGTCCATTAGAATTGTTCGGATTTTTATGTCGGACTTCCAGGAAACGACTGTAAGGTCTGTGCAGTTTGTGATTATGTGTAGCTATGTATCTCTTCCCCTCTTCCTCGAGCTCTTTCCTCCCCTCCCCCTCTCCCGTTCGTTCCCTCCCCTCCCCATATTCCTTTCCTGCTTCGCACCCCCTTTCCCTCTCCCCCCATGTCTCTCTCTCTGCTCGTTTCTTCCTCCCCTTCTCGCTTTATCTCCCTCATTTCTCCCCCATCCCTCTCCCTCATTTCTCCCCCATCCCTCTCCCTCTTCACTCCCTGTCCCTCGCCCCATATCCCCTTCTTTCTCCCCCTGCCCTCCTATCCCTATGCCCCTTAGTTCCTACCCCTCCCCCACCCCCTGTCCCCTTATCCCTGTCCTCCTCTACCCCTGCCCCATCCCCTGACGCCCCTGTGTGATGCGTGGCGTGTATCCAAAGGTTTTCCCGTAGATATTGAGACGATGGGGGAGGGGGAGTGGATGACATGTATTTTCTAGTCTACTTCCGTTCTTCCACTTCCACCTGTATCGAGACTGTCTTCCTGCATTCCTTCGCTGGCTCTTACTTCCTCATTCATTCATTCATTCATTCATTCTCTCCCACTCCTTGTATACTTCACCTTTATTTACTCTTTTCTCACCCTCACTCACCTGTTCTTATACTCATGCCTACTCACTCCTTCATTTCTTCACTCACTCTTTCACTCTCCCTCCGTCCTCACACTCCCGCTTCTTCTCCCTTCCTCACCCTTTTCTCTCTGTCCTCTTCCTTCCACATTACATTCCTCCGCCTTCATCCCGACTCCCACCTCCTCACTTCTTCCCGCTTCCTCCCTCCTTCCACACCATCTTCCATATCTCCATCACCTCTTCCCTTCCCCCCTTTCCCTCGTCCCCTTCCATCCTCCTGTTCTTCCGTTTTTCTACCTCCTCCCTCCCTCCATCCATCCTCTTCCGCCCCGTCTTCTCCCGTTCCTTCACATCCTCCCTCATGTCTTCCTCACCGTTCCTCTCCCCCTCCTTTCTTCTATCGTACTCCTTTCTTCTCTCCTCCCCTCCCCATCATCCCTCCCTCGCCATCCCTTTCCCTGCCTTTTCCCCTCTTCCCCACCTCCCCTTACCTTCCATCTTTTTCTCCTTCCCCAATCCATACTTCTCTTCTTTCCCCTACCCCTCTTCCCTTTCGATCACTTTTTTTTGTTTTTAAATCCTGCCTCTCCCTTCCCTGCCCCATCCATACCACCCTTCCCTACTCTCTCTCCTCCCATACTCTCCCCTCCCTTCCTCTTCCTCTCTCTCCTCTCCCCTTTCTTCTTCTTTCTCCCCTTCCCTTTCCTCCTCCTCTCTCACTCCCCTCCCCTTCCTCTCACTCTCCTTCCTTTACTGTCCCTCCCATTCCCGTACTCCCCCTCCTCTTCCCCTTCCCCCTCTCTCTCTCCCTTCCCCCACTCTCTCCCATCCCCTACTCCCCCTTCCCGTTCCCCTACTCTGACACCTTTCTCCCCCACGTCGTGCCAAAAGGAACAAGGGTATGGGGGTCAGGAAGTGTCATGTTTCCTCTTATAGCTGTTATTACCGGTATTATTATTACTCCATTCACGTGTCCACCCAACCTTATGTTATTTTCTCTACTTATCTAGACTTCCTCTTCCTCTTCCTCATCTTCCCTCTCTGTATCCTCTTATCTCGCTCCACGTGTCCTCTTTCCTCCACGTGTCACTCCTTCCTCCACTCTCTCTTTTTTTTTTCTTCCACGTGTATGTTTCTTCCACGTGTCACCCTTTTCTCCACATGTCTTTCTTTCCTCCACGTGTCACCCTTTCTTCCACGTCTCTCTTTTTCCTCCATGTGTCTCCTTTACCTTTGCGTGTCACCCTTTCCTCCACGTGTCACTCTTCCCTCCACATGTCACTCTTTCCTCCACATGTCCCTCATTCCTCCAAGTGTCTGTTTCCTCCACGTGTCTCTCTTTTTCCTCCACGTGTCTCTCTTTTTCCTCCACGTGTCTCTCTTTTTCCTCCACGTGTCTCTCTTTTTCCTCTACGTTCCTCTCTTTTCCTCCACGTGTCTCTCTTTCGTCCACGTGCCTTCTGGGGTCAAGAGATTACCGAGGATTAATTACAACTTCTGAGCACAAGATCTTCGCGAGTTCAATTCCCCGGAGAGGAGAAGAGAGGGTCTCTCTCTCTCTCTCTCTCTCATATATATATATATATATATATATATATATATATATATAATGTCCATTATGTAATTACGTTAGTCTGTCTCATGGTCTGTCTGTCTGTCTGTTTGTCCGTCTGTCTCATTATTAATTTCTTTACCATTGAACGAAGGCATTTTGCCCCTGCGGTCATGGAACTGCCTGATACGAATCTCCAAGATCTGTGTTTACATTATGCCCCAACAGGTGTCACTGCCAGGTGTCGCATGTCTCTCACTCACCATGCCACTCCTTGGGTACTGTCTGCCCACCGTATAAAGGTATTTAAAACACAGTACTACAAAATTTATTCTTTGGGAACGACATAAGGTTTGATTCATCAATTATGACTGACTTCAGACGATTTTTAATAAACTGTAATAAGAAGTGCTTTTCATTATCTGAGAATGAAAAACAGCCGCCACAACCCACTGGCTACGACGTAAATGTTAACTAAATTACTGATCAAATGCATGTAAATATATTCCGTTCTGTAGTTCAAAGGCTAATTAAAACCGTCTGATGGTAGCCAGAATAAAATGCAGTGTATGTTTTGGGGTAGAAGAGAGGAGCAGTGCAAGAAATCAGTAAATCAGACCTTCAGAGACTAAAGACGGCTGTAATAATCCTCTTTAACTACAGGGTCGCAGAAGGTCACATGCTTACTCCTTCCACACAGAGAGAAGCGAAAATATCCTGGCTGTAGCTAGTGTCTTGGGTCATAGCCACTTTTGGGTTTTGGTGTGGGGGAGTGGAGTGTAGGGACAGGATATTTCAGTGCCACATCACCACCAGAGGGCCAGGCTGTGTCACGTACCGGTTATGTCACTACCCTGCCAGTGTTGGAGGGGTACGCAGTGAGAGAGAGAGAGAGAGAGAGAGAGAGAGAGAGAGGCCTCCCCTAAGTTGGATAAAATCATCTGGTGGTCCCGTTTGTGCAGTATAGAAGATGTTTTGGTACTGATGGTCTAATATTTATCTTTTTAGTATTAATTCTCTTTGTTTAAGAAATGGTGTTTAGGCAAAGGTAGGGTACAGTTTTTTCGTTTTACACACACACACACACACACACACACACACACACACACACACACACACACACACACACACACACACACACACACACACACACACACACACACACACACACACACACACACACACACACACACACACACACACACACACACACACACACACACACACAAATCTTGAAATATACATCCCAGGAACTGATCACAAACCTTTCATGTGACAGACTAACCCTCTTAAATCATGCGACTCTGACAGAAAAGAATCTGAGGACCTTGCAATTTAAAGTGTACCAGGTTTATCAGCTTTATTTGGATTCTTCTGTCGCCCTTATCACGTACATTATTATGCGTTATCTTAGAGGTATTCACATTAGCCCTGGACTTGGAGGTGATTAAAATTTTCCCCCGACCTCTCGTGAAGGGTAATGGTGTATAACATCTGTATATAAGGAAAGCAAGTTCTAGATAAGTTACCGATTCCTCATTTTTTTCCCCTTTTGTTGGTACAGTTCCTTCCTTATTTCATCCAGTTCCAGTTTGAAAGTTTCTTCACTTTATTCAGTTTTATTGCTAATTTGTTAAATGTATCCAGTTCTCCCTGGTCTGTGTAGTCATAAATTTTTTTTACTGTTTCTCTTCGTCTTACCTAGGTTTCACTTCTTTAAAACAAGTCACGGGATAATTTACCTCCATAACTCAGTGGAGTTATCGTCTGGATTATGTAAGCAAAGTATGGTTACAGAGGAGAGTGCATGACGATGATCATAAGTGCTGATTATTATTTTTTCTCTCTTTCCCCTCTGGCTGAAGTCATATCATCAGACATGCCTTGAACCTAATCAGCCACAAGATACGAGAGGAGAGTGAGTCATTTCAAGCCCCGTATTAAGTGGCCTTGCGTGGTCACCAAGGGGTCACGTGAGGCTTGTGACGTGGTGTGTAAGTTTACCGGAGCGTCTTTGGTTTGGTTGGATCGTGTCTCTTGGGTGTATTTTACAAAATTTCCGTCTTCCTATTTGCACTTGAAATTATTTAGTGTAGGTAATCTTCGCTGCTAGTAATGGAGGGCTATATGTAACCCTTATACTGTAGTTCACAGTCTCTTAGGTTGAATAAAATCGTCTTGAGGTAAATGGAGAGAGAGAGAGAGAGAGAGAGGGACCTTACGGTCCCTACAAGGCGATCCGGCCGTAATGCTAATACAGTGCTATAATTATAGGAGCAGGAGAAAAAGGTAGCACAGCAGAAGCCTCTCTCCCCCAGCCTGCCGACCCTCCTGCATTTGCTGTAGAGGAAACAAGAGAGGAAGTAATGCCTTGCGGGATTGAAAAACCTGAAGGAATTTTATAGGATCGGCAGAAAGTAGAAAAATATGGAAATGGAGAATTTAGGCATAAAGCCAGATACTTACTCAGTGCCTGTACTTTTTTTTACTGATTTTTTTTTCATGAAAAACAGATGAACAATGTTTATCTGTCAATTTGCCCTAAAATATTGCCTGTGTTGCTCACTAGTTTGGGTGTATTGTGTTTAATAAATAGATGAATGTAGACGCGAATTTGCAATAATATATATATATATATATATATATATATATATATATATATATATATATATATATATAGAGAGAGAGAGAGAGAGAGAGAGAGAGAGAGAGAGAGAGAGAGAGAGAGAGAGAGAGAGAGAGGGTGGGGGGAAGAAGATGAAGAAGGATGATATGAAAGATGTAATGAATCACAGGGGTATGAACATCCACGAAGGTATGAGGCGTGCGTAAAATAGAACAAATTGGAATAAAGTGTTTTACCGAGGAGGACTTGCTGTCTTTGAGTTGTTGGTGGATTAACAAAGATGATGGATTGGCTGGTGTGTGAAAGCACGCGAGAACAATCTCAGATTTTGTTGGTTTAGGGGAACAGTTTGTGGATTTAAATTTCGTTAAAATAGTCTTTGCTGATCTTCCACATGACCCACCACCATGTCATAAGAACACCCCAGCCACTGCCATTATACCAGCTCTGAATAAGACAGTATGGTCACCAGTGGCAGAAAGATGACATGTGAAGTTACGAGTGTATGGAATTTAGCACTGCTGGTTCTCAGGGAACGGACCACATAGTCAGTGCTAAGATTTCGGGAGAAAGAGACAAAGTCAAGCGGTTGGGCTAACTGCAGAGTTACATGTGGGATCAAATTGAGGATGTTTCCAGATAGTTGCAGAGTACACCACTGAATGCGACAGATGAGCTGAATGAATTTACGGAATTACATACGTACAGGGTCCTTGGCCCTGTCAGTGAAAATGGGAGACTGTTAGATTTGTAATATATATATATATATATATATATATATATATATATATATAGATAGATAGATAGATAGATAGATAGAGAGAGAGAGAGAGAGATTCTGTCTGTTTATACGGTGCACAAAGACTTGAAAATACAATGCTTGTTAGCAAGACAGCACACAGACACTTTGCAAATGACATTACGGGATATATATCTGGTGATTGCATTCATTCTGAGTACATCTCAGTCGCTATAACTTTGGGTTACGATGCGAACCCCTCACCTCCACCTTTGCCCTTATCTCCCCACCTCTTCAGCCTGTACTTCGCTTACACCTTCACTCCTATGACGTATTTTCACTTCATTCTTCATTCTACGTGATGATTTTAGTGAAATCCATGAAAAACATCCCGCACGGAAAGTGCTAATGTGGGCTGCATTTAACCTTTATTTTTTAGAAAGTCTTTCCTAAGCTGAATAAAATCGGCTGGTAGCAAAAAATAAAACAAGAAGTACATACGTCATCGGATTCAAGGGGCTAAAAACCACTCCGGAAGAAGACACTGTTTTACTTGTGCAGTCACTTAATTCTGTCACCTGTCGTACTGTCACGCACGGAAGAGATTGTCAGGTGGATATTTTGTACAGTTACAGCCCTTCGCAGGATATTCACCTGCACTAATAGTTTACAGCCGGGAGTGGTGGCCAGGAGAAAGGAGTGCAGTTCTCAATATCAGGACGATATCTTGATTGTTACGTACTCTACACTGACTTACTGACCTGCCCTACGCACCCACTTCATTGGTACTTGCACTATCACTCCATCACTACCAAACGCCACCCGAGCAGAACAGGTCAGTGTGAGGAGAGCAAGAATTTAAAAAAAATAATAATAATAATAATAATAATGGTGGCAAGAAAGGTAAAAATTATCTCGGTTATACATCTCATGAATTCAGCTCAGATAAATCAGGTGGCAGACCAGGGCCGCTCTTATCAAACCACACTGGTGTCAAGGCATCCGAGGACCTTGCAGACTCCATTGCAGCAGGTTTATCAACTTATTTGGATCCTTTTATCATATGCAACTTGCACAGTACTGTAATATGTCCGCTTCATAACGCCTTTTCCTAAGCGATTTATTTTGCCTGCTACTCCTTGCCGCCCTCTTCTGTGTTACTTCGTTCTAATATCACCATACTCTACATAAATTACGTGCAAAACGATATTAGCCAGCCGCATCCAAAAATAAATAGTTGAAGATGAGGTGTTAGGGAACTTCCTTAATCGCCGAGAATTCCAGCCAATGTGTCATCTGAGGTGATTTATAGCATTTGAACAATACATTTCCGAGACCCCGGGTGAAAGTTCTATCTATCTATCTATAGCCCGACGCCCTAATCCCGCAAAGGGTGGCCGCAGACAAAACGCCTCCAAGTCGCTCTGTCACCCACCATTTGACTACCCTCCCCCCAACTCACCCCCCCCTCCCTCATATACTTCTCAACTCCATCCCTCCACCTCATCCTC
>NC_137056.1:7515753-7583253 GCF_032717465.1 Coenobita brevimanus | reverse complement strand
ATGTCGACGATGATGATCGTGATGATGACAAAAAAATGGAAAGGGGAATAAATACGTTAGTCGATTTCGCGGATCTGTTAATAATTGATAATGATGTTCCGTGCTATACCCCAAACCAAAAATAAAAAATAAAAAAATAAAATAAAAATCCATTGGCCATTTCCAGCTCGCCACGTTGATCACAAAGCAGATGTACAGTTCTCAGTAACAGGAAATTAGGTCAGAACTACACTTATTTATTTCTGTACCCCTGTTCATTCTGTTATCCACGTCTCTCTCTCTCTCTCTCTCTCTCTCTCTCTCTCTCTCTGTTTCCCTGTAACATCTACCTATTTGCTATCCACGTGTCTTGCTTCCACAAACTACAGTATATATATTGTTTCTCTCTCTCTCTCTCTCTCTCTCTCTCACTTCCGTACCCAGAGCCTGAGAGCAAAGTATCAAAACAGGAGGGGGTGGGGGAGAGGATGGGGGGGACTCGAGGGGATATGGCGATTGGGTACACGAAGGTTGACACGTGTAAAGCAAGGTCGAGTGGGTGAGGGGTGGGGTGGGGTGAGGACATGGTGGGGAGGGGTTGGGTAGGGTGAAAGAGAGGTGGGATGTGGACAGTGTAGGGAGGGGTTGGGTGGGGCGAAAGAGAGGTGGGGAGTTGACAGTGTAGGGAGGGGATGGGTGGGGCGAAAGAGAGGTGGGGTGTGAACATTGTAGAGAAAGGTTGGGTGGGGTGAAAGGGGGAATAGGGTGAGGACATGGTGGCGTTGGGTGGAGTGTAAGAGGCTGGGTGGGAAGGGGGATGGAATGACATTGTGGGCTGGGGTAGAGTGGGAGAGGATGGACGGGGTGCAAAATGGGTGAGATGAGGACATTGTGGGATGGGGTCGATCGGGATGGAATGGGGTTCGATGGGGTTGTTTGGGGTATGATGAGGTAGATAAGGTGTTTGGAAGGAAGGATGGGAAGAGTAGATGGAGGGAAACTGAATGGAATGGGGATGGGGTAAGGTAGGACAGGGAATGTTGGGTAGGGTGATGAGAGGCAAGGACAGTGTAGGGTGTGGCAGGGTGAGACAGGGTTCATGGGAAGGTAGGGTGAGATAGGGTGAGTACATACTAGGGTGTAAAGATACGAGGTAGAGGGGTAAAATGGGAAGGTGGAACAGACAACGTGCATCGAAAGGTAGAATGGAACTGGGTGGACTTTTACGAGGGCGGGGAGAAGTGGGGTGGAGTGGGTGCAGTATGATCGGAATGGATGAACCAGAGTGGGGCAGAGTGAAATGAAGTGGGTGTAGATTAGGGTAAGGTGGAGTAGGGACACTATAAGGTGAGATGGAGTGTGGACATCCTAGGGTAGGGTTTTGAGATAGGGGAAATAGGTAGGATAGTTGGAACAGGGACAGGTAAAGGCCGGATGGTCTCGGGTTGGGTGGAATAGGATGTGACAGTGAAGTGTAGGGTAGGAGTGGATAAGCTGGGTAGGGTGGGAGAAGGGACATCATAGTGGAGGGTGGGGTAGGATGGGGGAAGTTGGATGGGATAGGGATGGGACCTAATTGCGATGAGTGGATTGAAACTATGGGCTAGATTCACAGACACTCTTAAGATCAATTTCCTGTCTTAGCTGTTACTTATTTTTCCGAGGAAGGGCTAGGAGAAAGAGGGTGCAAAATCTCCCCATGCCTTCAGTTCATCCTGCAAATGAAAGTTACGAGAGGGAATCGATCTTAAATATGTTCGAGAATCTCACCCAAGTACCGTGAGTGGTACTGAAATGGGAGAAATGGAGTTCCCCCGAGCTAAGCCCTGTATTGGACTATATAGCCCCGCTAGGGTTACAGGAGCGAGCTACCACTCCCGGCACGGCAGCCCGGGCGAGGCTCGAACTCGCAATCCCCCGATTACGAGTCCAGCGCGCTACCACTGTGCTACCGCAAAATGAATGCGATTCATTTTGCACCCTTACATTCTCTAGTATGTTATTCTTATCATTTTAATATCGACATAATTTGGATGAAAACATAAGAAAGCATACTGAGGGCAACGTGCAGAATAAATCGCAAAAGGGAGAGATGTCACGAAGTCTTTGAAGGCACTTAGAATACTACCTTATATTGTAGAGTTAGAGTGGAGTCCCATCTGAGAGGAATCGAGAGTGGGATTGAGGTGGGAATGAGGTGGGAAGGGGTGGGATTGAAGTAAGGTCGAGATGAGATGAGGTGAGACGGGACACATCTTGGTGGATACGAGGGTGGGATTGAGGTGGGACAGGTTGAGATGAGTTGGGACTGAGATAAGGTTGAGATGGGGCGAGGTGAGGTGGGTCTGGAATTGATATGGAGTGGTGGGGAATTAGTGCTTTATTTGTTTTTCTTTTCTAGGCGAGAATATTTTGCACACTTTTTCAGTCATAGGAACCCCAGGACGGCAACTGAAACTATTACGTGGCAGTGAACACAATATGCTTTCTGTACTGCTTTTACTCCAGCCTGGCCTAAAAATGCTCTCTCTTTCCACCTTGAATACCGACTTGTAAAAATTAACACGAAAATATGATGCAGCTCACGAAGAAACGCAGTGGAAAATATGTAGAGCCATTGTCGTCTTTCATTGCTGAGCTACGTGAAATAAGCCGCAAAGGGGCGAAAATCTGAACCAGGTTAAGGTAAAAGGAGTATAGTTGTCTCCGAGATGAAGGTAGGTTGGGGAGCTTGTTAGTACATAGTTTAGCGGAGTGGGAATTGGACTGATAAGATGGAGTGGGGTGAAGTTGTAGAGTACGTTGAGTGATAGAAAAACAGGGGGTCACTGGGGATGTGTGGAGGAAGGTGGAAGTGAGAATGATGAAGACTTCTGGGAGGGGAATGAAGGTGGATAGGGTTACTGGATGGATTGAGAATGAGGGTGGAGAGAGTGAATGGGGTGGATGGAATGCCAGGTGGGGTGTGAATTAGGTTGGAAAGGAAACTGGGTGGATAGAACGGGTGAATGAGAAGAGGTTGGATGAGATTTAGCGTGGAGAGGCTAGATGGGCTGGAAAGTAGGATGGAATGGATAAGTGAGCTTAATGGGGAAATATAATGAAAGGGGAACACAGTGGGGTTTGGTGGGGTTTAGTTTTATGAGTAGGGCGGGGTTGAGGGTGAGCTGGGTGGAGGGAAATATGGGATGGGATGGGGAGCGGAAAATGGGCGGGGAAGTAGCAGAGGGAGATGGCAGATGCAGGTGAGGGGAGGATTGAGGGTAGATAGAGACGTGATCCATCAAAATAAGAAGCGGATCATAGTCGTAGCAGAATGTGGATGGAGAGACGGCAAAGATAGGGGAGGGGGGAGCGAGGCAAGGTGCGGTGTAACACTGTGAGTTTGAGCTTAAAGACAGGAAATAAAAATGGACGGGATAGGGATAGAAAAACAGAATGACACGGGGTAGGACGGGTCGGAGAGGACAGTATTCCTTTGCTCCCCTCCTCCTAACCCAGGTCTTCTCATTCGTACCCCCTATAGTAGAGAATAAAGCGTATATCGTAACATCAAAGAGCTTGGCTGGTGAGTTGGTGGATGGTGGGTGATGGATGGGGTGGGGTGAGGGGGTGTCACTGGGAAGAACTGCGTAGTGCACGATGGGTGATAGAGGGGCATAGGGGCACTGTTTATTTCTTTTTAGTTTGTTTTCATTTTACTCAGTGTACAGATTAAATGGTACTATGGTGATGATGATGATGATGTTGATGGCGGTAGTGAGACGTGGGGAAGAGACATGGGTTCAGAGAGAGGGCAGAGGGCACTAAGGCGAAGGGAAAATGGGCACAGGGGACACACCTGGCAAAAGGTTAAATAGTACTATGGTTAGGTTGATGGTGGTGGCGGTGGGAAAGAGAGCGGAGTTATTTTAAGGGGTTCAGTGAGGTACCAGGGGGTTAGGAAGGGGCGAAGAGTTTAATAGGTATGATGATGATGATGATGATGATGATGATGATGATGGGAGGTATGGAAAAGAGTGGTCTGTTGGCGTATGTGCGACGTTTTTAGTATTTTTTATCCCAAGTATTTATTTTTCCCCTAGTATAAATTAGTTAGTGATAAGATTGGGATAGTATTAAGATGGTGGTGGTGGTGGTGGTGGGTGGTGAAGAGAGAGGGTTAATTGATATGGGGTGAAGGGTGGGTTCAGAAGGGGAAGGACAGGGACGAGAAGTTAATAGGTTACATAGTTATGATGATGATGATGATGATGATAATGGTGAGGATGAGTGAGGAATCATTGAGAGGAAGTAAGGGGGTTTCGGAAAGGGATAGGGGACAGGGAGGGGGCGACGGGGAACAGACGAGAGGTTAATAGGGTAGGTTGGAGTGTGATAGAGATCTTGATGATGATGATTATAATGATGATGATGATGGGAGGTGAGGAGAGAGAGGGATCATTGGGAGAGGTCCGGCGGGAGCGGGGACGGGGTAGTGGTATTAGGGTAGAGGAAAGAGAGGGAAGAGCAAAATGAGGCGAAGATAGAGAGAATAAACAAAAAAGTCTCCATGACAGGTAATAATAATCATATCAAAGAAGTTGGTGAGATGATGGGGCATTAATGATGGGGTGGGGAGGATGTGTCACTGGGTAGAAAAGGGGAGGGAGGGGGCATGGGGCCACAGGGGATACTTTTTAATAATTCCCAACTTGTCTTTTATAATACCATTGTGTAAAGTAACAGATTATGTGGTGAGATTAATGAAGATGATGATGATAATGATGTTGATGTGATGGTGATGATGATGATGATGATGATGATGATGATGATGATGACGACGACGAGGCAGAGAGAGGAGTCACTGGGGAACGTAAAGGGGGGCAGGGGGGGTACCAGAGGGAAGATGGGGGAAGGATAATATTAGACGTTGTCAGGTAATCTGGTTAAGATGATGATGATGGGAGATGAGGAAGAGAGAGAGAGAGGTCATTGGGAGGGGTCCGTAGGGGATAGAGGGGGAACTATGGGGATAGGTGGGAGGGCAGGAGATAGGGAGGGGTACTAGGGGATGGCGCTGGGGATAGGGAGAGGGGAAGGGGTGAATGAAAGTGAGGGATAAGGAGGGGTCCAAAGGGGACAGGGAGAGGACAGGGATAGGGAGGAAAACATGGAATAGGGAGGGAGGCATGGGATAGGGAGGAGCAAGAGATAGGGAGGGGGTCGGGGATAAGGAGGGAGGGAGGGAATAGGGAGAGAGGCAGGAGTAGGGAGGGTACCAAGAGGTAGGGAGGGGGTAGGGGATAGGGAGGGAGATTGGGGATAGGGAGGGAGGTAGGGGATAGGGAGAAGGTAGAGGATAGGGAGGGAGGCAAGGATAAGGCGGGGGCAGGGTATAAGGAAGGGGGAGGGGATAGGTTGGAGATAGGGAATAGGGATGGAGAGCTGCGGATATGGAGGGGGCAACGAATGTGGAGAGGGCAGCGGGTAGGGAAGGGGGCAGGAGATAGGAAGGAGCGGCAGGGAATAGGAAGGGGAGGCAGGGGATAGGGAGGAAAGGTAGGGGGTAGGGAGGTGTATATAGGGACAAGGGGGGGTACTAGGGGGATAGGGAGAGGGAATGGGGTGGGGTACAAAGGGGAGAGGAAGAGGTGGGGCAAAGGGGGGGTACACGTGTCAAGACTGTTTTGATGACCCCAAGGTTGCTTTGAGGTCCTGGGGTACGGTGGTAGTAGTAGTAGTAGTAGTGGTGGTGGTGGTGGTGGTGGTGGTGGTAATATCGATGACGGTGTAGTGATGATGGTGGTGACTGATGGTGATGACGATGATGATTGCTGGCGATAATGATATGTGATGATACTAGGAGTAATGAGTTTGTGTCATGTTGGTGATGATTGACAGTGATAGTGGGTTGGTGATGCTAGTGATGATGACTATGATGACCGGTGTTAACAGTTGCCTTTTTGTTAATAGCTATAATTTTGATAGTGATAACGATGAGTGAGAGATATTGTTGATGGTAGTGATATGGCAGCTGATGGTGATATGGTGATATATTTGGTGATAACAGTAACTCTAAGATGACTATAGGCTACTCCTAAGCTGAGGAAAATTGCTTGACGGTAATCAGAATAGACAGTTAGGATGGTAATGATGATGATGATGATGATGTGTACGATAATGTTTTTTTTACTATAATGATGAGTATTATGATGAAAAAGAGAACGATGATGATGATAATGATGATGATGATGATGACAGTGATGAAAGAAAAAAAGAGAAAATATGATGATTTATTACTAAGTGGGGGCGCTCGCCATCCACTCACTCGATGTAGTGCTGCTCTCGGGTGTCAGCCCTTTCCTCTCCTCCATCCTTCTTTCCTTCCATCCTCTTCTGTCTTTCTTTCCTTCATCATTCTTTCCTCGTCCTTCTGCCTACGGGTGACTTTACACTCCCTTTTCTGTCTTTCTTTCCTACATTCATTCCTCTTCTGCCTGTGGGTGACTTTACACTGAGTGACAAGCCAAATGGTTTCCTGTACACCAGGAAACCATTTACAACACTGGGTGGTAACCATATAACCAAATTTTGGCGCCTGGTGGTTTAGTGGGTAATTGCGGCACTCCAATCGGATTGAGCTGGTGAAGGTTTATATCCAAGGAGTGGTTGGGGTTTATTGATCACTTAATGCCACATAGGGATGAGTGAGGCTAGTCACTCTCATCTTAAATGTCAGGACCAACTTGCCTAGGCCTGGGCTCCTACGCTCCTCATGGGGCAACGTAGGATTGAATGACGGATGGATGGATAGATGATGTATTGATGACGATGATGTTAAAAAAAAAAAAATCCCAAGTACTGTATAAGGAAGACTAGCACTGAATAACCTTGATGTATGAATTAACAGTTTATTGGTCGTCCTTGCGTCATGAAAAGGAGTGAGTTGGGGATGAATAGGGATGGAGGAGGAAGAGGAGGGAAGAAGGAAGAGGAAAGAGGAAGGAAGGGAGGAGGAATGGGAGAGGAAGGGAAGAGGAATTGAAGGAGTTGGAGGGGGGAGATGTAAAAGGAGAGGAATGCGGAAAGGGATAATGGAAAGACGAAGGGGATGATGGAAAGAAAGAGTTGAGGGAGACTGGGAAGAGGAAAGCAAGGAGAGAAGGAAGAGGGAGAAAGGAAGAGGATGGGGAAGATAGTAGAAGGACGATAGAATGGAAGCTAAGGAAGAGGAAAGGGAGGAGAAGAAAGAAGAAGAAGGGAAGGAGGAGGGAAAAAAGTGGATAGAGCTTTGAAAGAAAGAGAAAAGGGGAAAGAGACAAGGACGGGAAGAAGAGACAAATAAGGAGAGGAAGGATATGGAGAAGGAAGATAGTAAGAGGAGTCGTGAATAAGGGAAGGGGAGAGGAGGGGGGGAGGGAGATGAGTGCAGCTGTGTGGAGGAAGAAGGTTGCTTTTGTGTGTGTGTGTGTGTGTGTGTGTGTGTGTGTGTGTGTGTGTGTGTGTGTAAAATGCAAGGCCATCCATCTTCCCTCATGGCACTATTAGTCTGCTACACTTTTTCGCCCCTCCGAAGCTGTAAATCGACAAGGGGAGTCTGTGTTGATTTTGCCTTGAGGGGAGGACGCCTAGGGCCTGTTTACTTTGAATAGGCGTAAATTGCCTCCCATCCATCTGCACTGCTAAGCTATAACAGGAGACCAACACTATATTATGATGCTAGTCACGAAGAAGTGCTATAGAAGGAATGTAGAGCCTTAGTATTGTCTTATTCTGCCACTGATCTACGGGAAATAGCCTGCAGTTAAACGAAAGATCTCCGCCCAGTTAAAATGAGTGAACTGTAGTTTGAGATTAGCAAACACATTTCTTATTTAATTCTTGCTAGTTTCAGAGGCTTTCCTTCTGCTTTGGAGAGACTGGAGATGTTCGATATTCCCTTCAGTACACAAGAGATCTGTCCAAAGCTGAATAAAATCGTCTGGAGGTAGAAAGAATGAGTCAGTAGAACACGATTGGTATTGGTGGGGATAAGGTCAATTTCCTGTCATAGCTATAGTTCGTCTACCCCCACTTGACAGAAATTTTTCGTTCTTTTGCCTCTTGTTTCCCGTGGCTTAGCTGCAGAATTAGACACTACTTTGACCCTAGGTCCTTTCCATAGCACTTCTTCATGACTTGCACCGTGCTGTTGTTGATCTTTGGTTACTGATCATTATTCAGGACTAACCCTTTGAATCCCAAGAAGTATTTTATATTTCTGCTGCTAAAATTAAATACGTTTACGACGTCTATTTTCAACCCCCCTCCCCCCCCCAGTTCGAAAAGTCTCTCGTAAACCGCAAACAAGTCATCTGGAGAATAATGCGTCACAGGATTGAAGGGGTTAACTGAGATATGGAAATTCTGACCAGCTTTAAGTGGACAGAGCACATGACTTGAATTTGGGCAAGGAATGGATATGAGGAGGACCGTATTACCCAGGAAGTCGATTCATAAATATACGATTAAAAGCCTGCAGTAACTAGGATTCCTTTTTGCAGGTTAGACAAGAATAGAGAAGCAAAAATATTCCCGTGTCTCTTGTTCCTCCTACATAAAAAAAATCTAAGGTACAACAGGGAATAGATTTTAAGTTACACTTTTTTTCTTTTTTTTTTTACTCTAACTTGGCCCATAATTACCATTTCTCCTTTGCTCATCTGTAGCATTAGATTAACATTTGAGTTTGATACTAGTCACGAAGAAGTGCCAGGAAAAGGATGATGAACCACTGATATATATTGTCACTGAGCTACGACAAATAGGCTGCAAAAGGACGAATACCTGGGCCAAGTTAAGGTGAAAGGGCTATAGTTTGTGGATCTGGGTCTTGTATTGGTGTGTTTGTTGTTATGTTTGAGGGAAGCGACGTTAACCCCTTCAGCCCGAGGACTTTCTTTTTGTATATTATTCTGGCCAAGGAAGACGATTTTATACGGGTTTGATATGAGAGAGAGAGAGGGAGGGGGGGGGACGACAGTAGAGAAAAAAAATGACTGATGATGAAAAATATGAAGATAATTGTGATGATAATGATGATGAAAGTTATGAGTGTTTATGTTGTTGTTGCTGCTGTTGATGATGATGATGATGATGATGATGATGATGGTGGTGTTTTTCAGGTAAGGTGGCTTCGACCGGGTCTGGATTTTCTTCAGGGAGTAAACAAAGGTTAGTAGTTATTTTAGTTCTTTTATCATCACATTTTATACTACACGACGAAGATGTATGGGAACGGCACATGGTTGCGTCCTCAGTCTTGATTATTTTGATGTAATTCCTCACCACACCTTTAGTGTCAGATCTAAAACGTCCATCTTCACAAGGAATACTACCCCTTCGCCCTTCTCCACTGCCTTGCGTCATCCCACCCCGTCTCCCCTGCGTCATTCTTCCCACCCCACCCTTTTCCTCCACCCCTCCCCTCCCCTCGAATTTTTAAAGTGAAGTAGGTGATTAGATATTCGCAACGCCAACTTGTGCAGCGCTCATCTTCACAGGATGTACTCATACTGCCCTATCCCATTACTCATCTCAGTTCCAGTCGTTCCCAGCCTTTGTTCCTCCCTGTCCGATTTCGAGAAGTTTGTGGCATACCGTACAGGCCGTCCATCTGAGTCAGTCTTCACAAGGCATACTTCCCCTGACGTCTTGCCCACCAACTACCACCATCCCATCCCATCTCGCCCACTCCTCTGTGCCCACGCTACCCATTAATACGCTAATGTGATGTGGAAACGATCGTCGCAGGTAATGACCGACCTACAACATCCATCTTCACAGGGTATACTTCCTCCTTTGATCCCCACCGTCCACTCACCATCCCAGTCCATCCTGCACACTCCTCTCCGTCCACCCTACCACCGATAGGAATGATATTGACACACGCCTTTATAGACAAGCCTGAAAGTGGTCTGTACTAACCTTTATCGATCTGATTATTGTTATGGGGCGCGAAACTGTCTGAAACTCTGCACCGTCTTACCTCGAAAACCATTACACCGGTCGGCCATTTTTTTTTTTTTCTTAAGATGTGGGAGCATCTTCAGGAGCGACTGTGTCCGTCTGTCTCTCGCTGTCGATCTTCAGACATCAATACGAGTAGGCTTTAGCGACTTTAGCAGAGCCATACCGCGCCACACCACACCACACCACACCACACCACACCACACCAAGGGCTTTAAATGAAGCGCCCTGGAGTACCACATCTAGTACATTCGTAGTTGTTTTTCACATGCCTTCATGACCACATCCTGAATAGACCAAAATCGATGTGAGGGATCTGGAGCAACCCGAAAAGACTTAGAGTTGCTGAAATTGACTACCCATTTTGAATAAAATCGTCTGGTTGAAATGAGAATATAAAAAAGTTATTACATATAGTCATCAAATCAAAGAATGTAGGATGGATACGATTTTCACGTCACACCCACTTTACATGTGAGAAAGATGTAAAGTTATGACGGTGTTGCCACCTACCTAGTACTTAACCATCTTGTGTTTACTTTCAGTCTGAATTAATGGGAAAGTGTCGAAGGTGATGATTTTTTTGTTTTGTATGAAGTTATTGCAGTGTGGAGAAAAAATGCAGGTACAGGTAAAACTGCATATAGTCGTGGAATCGCTGCCACTGTTGCCGCTTCTAGCAGTAGACGTAATAAAACTGTTATTAAACGAGCGGCCGTTGTCAGTGGAAGGAGGCGCAGTGATATGTTCGAGCTGTAGCGAGAAATGCTTTTGACTTGATATGAACGTATTTTGAGAAGCTTGTTGCAAGATGCATTTATTTCATTTATAACAGAAATAGCCAATTAAAGTAACACAATTTTCTTTGTCGAAAACCCTTCACATCAAGGCCTGGAACCACCATTCTTCTTCCCGCCCATTATTATCATTTATGTTTTGAGTCAAGTACAGTTCACTAAGACAGTAGTTGCAGTGGTCCACGATTAGACATTAATTTAGTACACACCGTTATAACTAGCTTTTTAATGTGTGCTTAAGTAGCAGTGATGAGCGAAACATCGTCGTCTGTGATATTCATTTAGATCAATACTGTCCAGGTGGTACCATCATCACACCTCTACCCATTCACCGGGGTGCTGTTCATACCGAGGCCGAATCGGACATTCTGACGCAGATGGTCTGATCATGTACCGTAGGTGAAGGTAGGGCAGATGCCATGAGGCTCAATGCTGCGGTGTTTATTTCCATAACGAAGGCTTTTGAGTCTGTGACAGGTCATTCACTTTTTTTCGTGGGTTACAAGGCCACAGCATCATTCAAGTTACCACAGTTACATCCTAAGGTGTTGCCATTGGTACTTGTTTTATCTTCCACCAGCCCACAAAGAGCCACCAGCCCACAAAGTGTGGATGGACACTTGGTTCGAGTAGCACCGGCTGCCGACAAAAGGACTCAAATCCTGGCGTTGTTGGGACAGTAGCTTCTTACCTAGTAGACCCAACCGCTCGGCTACTGTGGGGGATAAAACTCTATGGCCCGCATGGGGGTCGAACCCACGACCTCCGCGTTATCAGCACGGCGCTCTAACCAACTGAGCTAACGGGCCGGTCGTGTAGGCGGGGGTTGAAAGATGGTTCCATTTCTTAAGGCCACCTTCAGGGTGCTCCCTTTCTCACTGTCACTTATGTCAAACAGTGATGAGTGGAATGCTCAGAACGAGGTGTTTTTCCAACTTTTACTCCTGCCGACACGATCGGACTGTTTGCGTTAGAATGTGACCGATTCCGACCTCTGTGTGAACAGGCTCTTACCCTTTCCACACTCTGATAAGCCTGGAGGAATCACCGGAGACGTCAGCGGTGTTCTAGAAGTGAAGATGCGACCTTTGAAACACGATATAACCTCCAAGACTACCGCGCACATTTTTTTTTTTTCCCTTGGCGGTGACTTTTGAGACACAGTGACACATGGAACGCCACCATCTGTGCCACTATACACTGTTCTTTTGTTCGACGGTGACGCAATACGAGGATGCGAATGTCACTTTTGAAACCCCGTATATAACTTCCAACATTACTGCCGTACGCCTGTTTCTTTTGTTGGCCCCTGACACAATACGGTGTTGTGAATGTTTCTGGTACTTGATGCAACGCGGGATTGGGATTATGGGTAAATATTTCTCTTGGCAAACAATAGGACACTTCGCACGCCCTCACACCGCACCATCTTGCTGCTATGAGGCACTACACGCTGGGGGAAAAAATAATATAAGAAGTAAAAGGTGACAATGATAGAATACAGTTAAATTTCTCACTACCCAAATAATGACTTAGTTTACCATCTGTCTGGCTGTCTGTCTTTCTGCTTTGTATCCATCTCAAAAAGCAAAGACAGATATTAGTGTAACCAATACTTAATGGATAAATCCCTTCACCTCCTAGGCTCTCCTTTAAGTTTAATAAAATCATATTAAATCATCTAGCTTTAGCAAGAATTATAATATAAACTAGGTCCTTCAGCTGAAGAGGATAGACCATCCTACCTCAGTGGGATAGACACGTATCATAGTGACGTGATAGTGTTGCACAATCGAGTTTTTACTAAATAAGTTGTAACTGTTTGTGGATAATATAGATACCGTGGTTTTGATACTGAAAATAACCGTAATGATTCACTGGAGAAACTTTATAAAAGAGATGTCAATGTTTTTACTTGTGAGAGTTAGGTGAGAGCATAATATGTATACCGTCCTTTTATGTTTATTTATTGAAAGTGGTGTTTTATGGTTTAAAGTAATTATTTACCTGGGCTATGCTTACCATTGTTATTACTTATCCTTCTGACCAACGGGAAAAACAAGTGGCACAGGAACATTTTACTCACTCCTTGCCCTTAAATTCCTACGAAAACATCTCAGTTGCAACAGACACTTCATCTTAATTTTCTTTGTGAATGCGAGCCAAGGTACGTGATATTACCTTTTTGTCATGCACTATATAATGGTATTATTTAGAGCCTTCATGTTTGCGTAGTTCATCCTGCAAACACAAATCTCTCTTACGACATGTATTTCATCCACAGTTTGTCTGTGCATCTGGGCCTTTGTATATAAAAGCTTCGCGAACCGACAAATTTTATGCTGTTTTTTTTAGAACTGCTTGAACTTACTTTCTGGCTGTACTACTGTTAAAAGCATTTGTCCAGACTTTATGGTTCTGTAGTACGTATTTCAATTACCTTTCAGTCGAGTAGGTTTCAGTAGATTGTCATGATGCCATTTCCTGCGATGCCTATTTTTTTCTCTTGTGTTCTTGCAGCCTCCAGACGATTTTAGGAAGGACGTCTGTTATAGAAGGAGTTAATCAAGTCTACGTCCAATCCCTCCGTTTTTTTTTTTTTTTTTTTTTTTTTTTTTTTTTTTTTTTTAGGTAGATGGATAGTTTTGATGGAATGGATGTTTGTAGTGAGTGATGAGTGATGGAGTTTAGAGGGTGGTGGATGTATAAAATAAGGGATGTTTGTGGTGATGGATGTTTGTTGTGATGGATGGATGTTTGTGATGATGGATGTTTGTGGTGATTGTGGATATGTAGTGATGGATGTTTGTGGTGATGGACGTTTGTGGTGTTGGTGGATGTTGTCGCGATGGATGTTTGTGGTGTTGGTAGATGTTATGTGATGGTGGATGTTATGTGGTGTTCGATGTGTGTTGTGTTGGTGGATGTTATGTGGCGATGGATGTCTGTGGTGTTGATGGATGTTATGTGGTGTTGGATGTTTGTGGTGTTGGTGGATGTTATGTTGTGATGGATGTTATGTGGTGTTGGATGTTTGTGGTATTGGATGTCTGTGGTGTTGGATGTAATGTTGTGTTGGATGTTTGTGGTGTTGGATGCGTGTGGTGGTGGATGATAATTGGTGATGGATGTTTGTGGTGTTGGTGGTTGTTATGTTGTGATGGATGTTATGTGGTGTTGGATGTTTGTGGTATTGGATGTCTGTGGTGTTGGATGTTAAGTTGTGTTGGATGTTTGTGGTGTTGGATGTTATGTGGTGTTGGATGTGTGTGGTGATGGTGGATGTTATGTAACAATGGATGTTTCCGAAGCTAAATCAAGAATAAAGTTTAACAGACACACTCCCATCCAGGAAATTAATGCGTTTAGGCTAGATCAGCTACTTTTTTTTTTTTTTTTTTTTTCCCTGCGGTCTGACGATTTTAATATGCTTAGAACAGACCCCTCGTTGTGAAGGGTTTTAATGCACTCTCCCTTAACCCCTTCGCGTCCATGGGGGTCTCCTGAGCTGAATAAAATCGTCTGGTGATAGTAATAATGAAGGAGGCGTCATCGTTGTGAAAGGGTTAATGTTATATAGTTCGCTGCGTTTCTCTCTCTCTCTCTCTCTCTCTCTCTCTCTCTCTCTCTCTCTCTCTCTCTCTCTCTCTCTCTCTCTCTCTCTCTCTCTCTCGCTCTCTCTCTCTCTCTCCAGAATCATATCTACTTTTTCACTGACTTGCGAAATGTCACATAAGCTCCCTTACTTTGCGACACACCGAAGGAGGAGGAAGAGGACAGGGCATGCCTATCATTGTGACACCTAACTAGGAGGAAGAAAATGGGGATGATAATGAGAAAGGGAAGGGAAGGGAGGGAATTGAAGGAAGAGGGAGGAGAAGGAGGAAAGGGGGACAAGGAGGGGGAGGGGGAGGAAGATAGGGCAGTCCTCTCTTTGCGACACTTCACTTGAGCTGCCGTGAATGTCAGCAACAGCGACAGCAACAGGACATTACGACACGAGTTCGCACACAAAGCACACAAAGTCGCTGATTCATAATGACAAGTGGATGGCAGAGACACGTATGAAAGGGCTGATTTATTTATTTATTTATTATTCATTTTTTCTCTAATCTCCACAACTATAGGACCTCAGATTAATTATATACTTACTGTAAGGGGAAGTTTACATAGTGGAAGGGATGCGTATAACCCTCATTAACTCCTTCGCCATTTGCAGTTATTCTTAACTTACAGAAAATCGTCGAAGTTAGGGGGTTATTCTACAGACAAATGACGTCGTGTATGTTGTAATTTTGTTTTCTGCTACTCGACGATTTTTACAAAACTTAGGAAAAGTTTCTCGTGGCAGAGGGGTTGATCAGGACTGTGAAAACCTTCGAGTATGAACTATCCTTCTTCGGAATTAAATCCCCCTGGTCGTGTGTGTGTGTGTGTGTGTGTGTGTGTGTGTGTGTGTGTGTGTGTGTGTGTGTGTGTGTGTCTGTCTGTCTGTCTGTCTGTGTCTGTGTGTAGGGGGTGGGGGCATCATTGTTGTCTGCCTGTCTCCACCTGTCTGAGAGAGCCACTGACATCCATTGTTTGGCAACTCGACTGTGTACGGCAATAGATGATTACGATAGCTGGCACGGTTCAGTGGTCAAAGTTCAGCCTCACTGTCATCATCATCATCATCATTATCATCATCAAAGGATAATGCGCTTCAGTACTCAGGGTTCATATTCGGTATCATCATCATCATCATCATCCCCCCTTATCCATTTTATAACACAAGGGTCCATCCCAGTTATTTCCCTCTCTCTTACATCGCGAAAAAGAAAATGCAATCCTCTAATTATTTACGATAAAACCAGAATCACGTCACGATATAAAAAATTGTTGGCTTTTTCTCAACATTTGCTGCCTGCACTCTGTATTGTGGTATGCAGGCTGATTGTGTCTCCTAACTATAGCTGTTCCATAAATGTCTGGCAAAAATTTGGATGATGCCTTCCCATTCACGGTTTAAATTTCTGTCACTTGAATACGATGTGGCCTTTTTTTTAGTTTATTCTTGCTGTCTCCAGACGATTTGCTCAGGAGTGACGATCCAATGGAGGGAATAGATATAGCCTTAATTAACTTTTTCACTGCTAGGTGTTCTCGTCAACGGAAGTAAATGTATCGGTAGCGGCAAAAATGTTAGAATGTTGTCCTCGAGCTGATGGGTTGAAGTAGGCGGCTGAGAATGCCAGTATGATTCCAAGTGTACTCGACGTTTTGAATTCCATGACCCAGACCCATAATGCTAAGCTCAGTCAGGGTTCCATTTTCCGGGGCTCTAATTTGTCGCAGTTTTTGTTTAATTGGACAGTTGTGCTACATCCATTAATAGTGCTAAGAAAAAAAAATCGAGAACATATAGTCTTCTGCTTGTGAATATTTGATTCGAGGTGAGTTTTAGCTTTTTAAAATATCGTAAACTTAGACTCCTGAATTTATTTGCCCTTGCACTTTAAGTACCTTGATCCACAAATCAGGGAGAAACTGCCCCTCAGAATTTCATTGGGTCTGTTACCAAACAATATCACGAACAGAGAATTTTCCTCAATATGAGTGAAAATCCTCAGCCCAAAACTATGCAGAACCACTAAGGTCCTTTTCTTAAGTTAGATCCATTCTGAGGTGAAAGTTCTTTTCTCAAGGTCCTTTCCTCAAGCTAAGGTCCAAGTCTCAAGTTGAGGTCCTTTTTTACAAGTTAAGGTCCTTTTCTCAGGTTAAGGGACTTTTCTCAAGTTAGGTTTTTTCTTCTCAAGTTAATGTCCTTTTCTTAAGTTAAGGTTCATTTCTCAAGTTAAGGACCTTTTCTCAAGTTAAGGCCCTTTCCCAAGGTAAGGTCCTTTTTTCAAGTTAAGGTCCATTTCTCTAGATTAGGTCCTTCTCTCAAGTTAAGGTCCTTTCCGCAAGTTAAGGTCCTTTCCTCAAGTTAAAGTCCTTCTTCAGGTTACGGTCCTTTCTTCAAGTTACGGTCCTTTCCTCATGTTAAAGTTCTTTTCTCAAGTTAAGGTCCTTTCCTCAAGTAAAGCCCTTTTTCTCAAGATAAGGTCCGTTTTTCAGGGGGTCAGAGTTTTCACATTTTTTCTCTTTCTTCGTTGTGCAACCCTGCTTGACCCTTCATCGCCAGGGTGGCTTGTTATCGTACACACATCGGCCTTGGTCAGTGTCACTTGCATACTTTGTTGTTTTGAAGGTCACGGGGACACGGGAGGGGGTGTCCACTGAGAGAGAGAGAGAGAGAGAGAGAGAGAGAGAGAGAGAGAGAGAGAGAGAGACTGAGAGACAGAGAGGAAAAGAAGTGTTTTAATTTTAATCTAAACAGTTGCAAGGTTTCCCAGGTAATATGACGCATTTCCCCGTTCCCTCTGCAAATATAATTAAATTTTCCTCTTCCTGTCTACGCAGCCTCCCCTCACGATTAACCTCTTCACTACGAAATCTCTCTCTCTCTCTCTCTCTCTCTCTCTCTCTTTCTCTCTCCCCCCCCCCTTTTGTTACTACGATTTTATTTAGGATTGGAAGGGGAATGATCTCGCTGCGAAAAGAAACAAATATTGCTGGACTGTGTGTGTGTGTGTGTGTGTGTGTGTGTGTGTGTGTGTGTGTGTGTGTGTGTGTGTGTGTGTAATAAGAACTGCCTGGCTTCATAACTCTCCACTGACTTGCATACTTTCTAAAATTCGCGTAATATGAAAAAAAAAAAAATGTTAGTCATAGATTAAAGACAACGTAACCTGCCTTTACTGCTTCCCCTTTTCTCACATTTTTACGACGTCACCAATTCATGGACTCGGAAAAAAGAACGAGGAAGCTAAAAATATATTAGAACTTCTCCTTTTCTGACAATTTTTCTACTTTAACACGTAAAACAAAAATAAAAAAAAGGAATGTAGAAATCCATCGGGTTAAACAAAACAACAATACTTTTAACATCTGTTTTACTTGCATATTTTCTGGATATATGTAACCTAAAAGAGAAATGTAAATGTGAGGTTAAAGAAGGAGCTACGTACCTTTAGGAGTTTCACCTGTCTCACATTTTTCCGACTAAGTTAATACACGGAATTTGGATATACAAATGTGTGTGTGTGTGTGTGTGTGTGTGTGAGAGAGAGAGAGAGAGAGAGAGAGAGAGAGAGAGAGAGAGAGAGAGAGAGAGAGTAAAGCATATCATTACCTTCTCTTAGAACTCTCCCCTCACCCATATTATCGCCATTAAACATACACATATTCCGGTAATCGAAAAAAAGAAAAACCCATCCACAAATCAACCCCATACCTCACAATTTTCCTCCTAAACTAATACACAAAATTTGGAAAAATATTTTGAGAAAAAAAATCGAAAAGGAAAATAAAAAACATTACCTTCCATTTCAACTTTCCATTCATCATTTTTACGACTGCCTGTAATTATCGCGCGAGACGTGGGGTAGAGTAAGAGGATTGCCGCGAAGCACCTGTCCCAGCCCCGTCAATTCATTCTGGTGTGTGTGTGTGTGTGTGTGTGTGTGTGTGTGTGTGTGTGTGTGTGTGTACTTGTCTTTTGTGTGAGTGTGGATTTGTTTTTGTGTGGATTTGTTTTTTGTTTTTGTGTGTATGTACTTAGGTTTTCTTGAATGTGTGTGTGTGTGTGTGTGTGTATGTGTGTGTGTGTGTGCGTGTGTGGTGTGGTGTGTGCGCGCGCGTGCGCTTGTTTTTGTGTACGAGTGAACCGGTGACGCACTTCCTACGTCACTGTACGTCACAAGAGACCTGTTAGCTGCGTTGGGGGAATTAAAGTGACGCACGTAAGGGAGGGGGAGGAGAGGAGGGGAAGGGGGGGGAGGGGAAAGTAGGTGAAGGTGGGGGCAGGGGATTAGTTCTGGAAATAGATATGGTTGTGCTCACTTTAGGTAGCCATGGTGTTTCCCTGTTTCTGTGTTTCTTGTGTTGGTTTTTTCCCCCTCGGCTTACAGTCTATAAAAGCAGTGTTGGGATTTTATGAACGATGATGATGATGATGATGGGAATAATAATAATAATAATAATAATAATGATGATGATGATGACGATGAGAATAATATTGATGATGATGATGATGATTGTGATGAATGTGATGGTGGGACGTCTTTTGTTGATGTGATCTTGCCATCTCCTGACGATTTTATTTAACTTAGGAAGGATCTGTAGGAGTGACGTGGTTTATTATGGGTGTATATGCAGTACAGTATTTCCTCCTTGACGATGGATACCCCGTGCTGAAAAAAGAAAAATGGAGATAGCAAGTAATAATCTCCTAAAATCAATAAAAATAATAAAAAAAAAATAACTAATACGAGTACGTCACTGGATGCAAGGGAGTGAAGATTAAATCGCGGTTGGGAAAACATTAAGACAAGCTGCAAAATTCTGATGGGCATTTGTGGACAGCCAGAGGTTATCAGATTTGGTTAGCCTGCATCCAACATTACGTCGTGCAGTTAGCAGAGATTTAGCGAGGCCAGACATGTTCTGTTATCTTTTGTGCTTTAGACATTTCCGTCTAAAATATGGAGGGCTTGCCTTCCCGTTCCGGATTAAAATTTCAAGTATATATACGGCCGTGAATCCCAGAACTGCACGCCATATGCAAGGTGAGGTTGATGAATTTGGGGCCAGTGTATTGCAGTCTCCTTAGATTCATGTGTTAAGTTTTTAGGTGTGAATTCTATCTCCTTTTTTGGGGGGAAGGGGGACTTGGCTGGTTTAGTAATGATAGTACCATGTGTCTTTTTTTTTTTTTTTTTTTTTTTTTTTTTTTTAAGGGTAAAGTTGCTGCATATGAGCACTAGCTACTTATTTGGTTCGGTGGGTCTCATCGTTGCACAAGAGGTGAGTACATATTAAATGATGGCTATAAAGCTATTCTGGTTTGAGGGGAAGTGTGTGTGTGTGTGTGTGTGTGTGTGTGTGTAAAAATGAAGGGAGGGTACGGTGGGGTGGTTGAGTACTTGTTGAATAAGAGCAATAAACTTACTCCTGTGAGGGTGTAAAAGAGAGAGAGAGAGAGAGAGAAACACTAATAACACAGCAGATATGAAGGATGAGGGGAGGGAGGGGGGAGTCTACTGTCAAACTCGATGGCCATTTGGGTGAAAGTTGTGATATAGGTGTGAGTGTGAATAAGAGAGGGGTGGGTGGAAGAAGGGAGGGTAGGGGTGGAAAGGGAGAGCGAGGAGGAAGAGGGGGAGGGGAGCAATTGTCAGGCTTATTGTGAAGATGGATGGGGAAATTTAGGGAGGAGTGGGGGAGAGCGAGGTCAAATAACACCCTACTGGTCGTCATTAAAGTCAAGGGTATTTTAAATGTGACGACTTTTCCATATAACGATATTGTAAATTAGGGGAAGTTGGTAAATCAGGTTTGTAGGTAGCGATGGAAATTTAATCGATAGATGTTTTTGATTTACAGGTGATATTCGTAAAAAAAAAAAAAAAAAGGTGAACATCAAAAAACGGGTACTTGATAATTTACTCGTAACTTTTTTATTACAAGCCTCCCTCTTTTTTTTTTTTTGTATTTATTTTTAAATTGGTAAGTCCACAGTAAATTCCAGAAATAAAAGGCTGTTGCAGTTCCACTGTTACCCGTACAGTTGATCTGCCATCCAATCTGCAGTATCAGTTGTATGAAAAGCACTGAACAGCCAGATATATTTGTCTTACAGAGAAAATGCGAATAGCAGCAGCGCTTATTTTGAAAAAGTCAATACCATGGGTACTTTTTGAAGGCATTATAGTCCCACTTACAATAATCATAGTAGCAACAACCAACCTAACCTTGAAGAAAGAACATGAAGAAAATTTTTACGACTTACCGAGTGACCGTCAGGACCTTACGAACATAGATATAAAATCACTCAGTCAGTCGATCATGCTTCTCCGGGTTGAGAGTGATAAAGCAAAATACTCTGCCAGACTGCAGCTAATAATACGTAAAAGAACAGGTAAGGCAGCTTCACCTGACCCAGTTAACACAGAGCTCAGGGGCCATCACGTACTTGAGATGGAAGTCATTTACGAAAGAGACAGAACCTACAGACTCTCAGCGTTTGACGTGCAGTGCTGTATCGAGTATTTCCAGCACGGGACTGAAGGATGTGGGTTCTAGAAAACGCTGTCGCGGAATTTTATAATAGAAAAAAGAAAAAAGAGGCTGCATCCAAATGGCACCTGCACCTATTCTAGTTAGGCCCAGCAAAATTTTGTCGTGGTTTTCTGTTTCCTTCCACCCGTTCCCTCTCTTCCCCCCAGCTTTTACTTTTATACTGAGGGGTTATGGTGACTCACCGTTGCTTTGCCCATGTTGCCAGGTCAGGAGTGTTGCTTGGAGGTGGAAGATGGGAAGTGGGAAGGAACCATAAGTATCATGATAAAATCCAGGCAAAAATCTAACAACTAACTGGCATATAGACAAAAATCTAAAATTGAAAAAAAAAAAAAAAAAAAAAAAAAAAAAAAAAGGTCAGAGGGACAGTGAATATGTTTAAGCGTAGTAGTCAGCTTGTGAGAGACGTTGATCATGATTCAGCAGCGGTCTCTGCTTTCGTCAAAAGATTAAGAACTTTACTTTCGATATCTTTCTGCAGGTAGAGTGGTGCTTCATTTGGTTATTAAAAAGACCTTTGGACCAAAATATTACTTTTGTCTCCTCTGAGAAGCAGTTAGATACTTGCTTATATTGTACTTGTGAAAATCTTTATTCATCTTTATATTACCAGTGCAATACCAGTCTATCCCGTTATACCAGCTTCCTCTCTACCTGCATAATTACTGTACACCGCTTGAGTTAGACAGGTTGGATAAATGCAATAATTCTGTGGTTACCTTACCAGATGGGTCGGTGTGCCTGCTGTAAATGTAATGGGTGTATTGGAGTTGGAGATAATGTTTGCGCACATGCATTCAGGAGCATATTTTAATACCAGCGTACAGAATTGGACCCCATTCAGTGTGTGTTTCAAGCATGTAATTGGTTCCATTTGGAGCTTTGGATCACACACACACACACTCACACACACACACACATTTAAGTGGTTAGGGCTGTTAATTGGTAACTTTATTATGGACTAGGAGCTTAAACAATGTGGAAAAACGAAAACAAGGTATAAAAAATGAACAATGTATTTCTTGAAGAATAACATAACTAAAACATTCATTTGAGCAGGAAGTGATTGACCCTTTCAGTACGATGACGACTTTTCTCTATCCTTACAGCCGCTAGATATACAGGGTGGCACAAAATAAGCGAAACTAATTAATAAGGCTCTGAAATAAACTCGGTGCCGATTTTTTGCATCACCCTGTATTTATTCACATTATAGGGGAAAAAATCTTACAAAATGAAATAAAACAAATCTCCCCTAACCCCTTCAGTACAACGACAGACGATTTTATTCAGCTTAGGGGCTTCTCGTAGTGAAGGGGTTAACCTCTCCTATGACATTATTATGGTCTGTTATTGCTACAAGACGATTTTATTCAGCTTAAGAGACGTACTGAGCTTGAAGGGGTTAGATACAGCCTTCGATAACCCCTTCAGTGTGAGAGTTATTTCCCCACCTGAATGAAATCGTCAGGAGGTGGCAAGAATGAAATGTAAAAACACGGCATTGTAGTGAAGGGCTTATTGTCTGGATGAACTTTAGCGACTGTGTGTGTGTACGGGAAGGATTCAGTGTCAACAACCTCTTCACCATCTGATTATCTCCCCATAACCCCTTCACGCCGAGTACGTCTTATTTCACTCTTATCCCTACCAGACGATTTTAGTAAGTCAGGAAAAATCTTTGGTATTGAGGGAGATAAAGATTGCCTTTAATCCCTCCAGGTTCTGCAATTGTCCCTCTACAGCTGAATAAAATCGTCTTTAATTCAACCTAAATTCAGACGATTTTACTCAGGAGACTTCTCGAGTTGGAGGAATTAGATGCAGCCCTTGTAAACCCCCTCCCCCATCCACGACTAGATTTTCCTGAGTTGCATGAATCGTCTGGTGTCAGCAAGAATAAAGCAGAAAAAAATAGCTCGTCGGGTAGAAAGGGTTAACCACTTCAGTTCGATGATGTGCTTTATATTTTATCCATACTGCTTCGGTAACAGCAAACTCTAAAGAAAAAATTACGTCTTGTTTTTCTTGCTAACTCCATATGATTATATAAAGATTTAAGTTTCAAGCTAATTAACAAAAGACTGCTTATTTTTTATCTTATTCTTCATGCCTTCAGATAATTATATAAAGATTAAAGTTAACATAAAACAGCCATTTTTTTTTAAATCCTTGCTAACTCCCGCTTACAAAAACTTAGGCTGTGTAGCAGTGCAGAGGTTAGTGAAGGCTGTATCTAACCTCTCTAGCTCGAGAAGCCTTCTGTAAGGTAAATAAAATCGTCTGGATAAAGCACGAATGAAATAAAAACGTCATTAGTTTGAAGGAGTAAAGGATAATAAAGCTGAACATTACCATCCATCCATCATCTAATCCTGTGTTGCCCCATGAGGAGCGTAGGAGCCTGGGGCTAGGCAAGTTGGTCCTGACATTTAAAGTTGAGTGACCAGCCTCACTCAGCCCTGAGTGGCATTACGTGAGCAATAAACCCCAACCAACCCTTGGATATAAACCTGCCAGGCTCAATCCGATTGGAATGCCTTAATTACCCACTAAACCACCAGGTGCCATAGTTCGGTTATATGGTTACCACCCAGCATAGTAAAAGGTTTCCTGGTGTACATGAAACCATTTGGCATGTCAGTTATTGTAGAATCATCTGTAGACAAAAGGAAGAGGAAAGAAAGAGGGAAAGACAGACAGAAGAGGAAGGAAGAGAAAGTTAAGCCGTAAATTTAATTCTTCCATTCCAGACGATTTTATTCAGCTACGGATTTTTTCCTACAGAGGGGGAGGTGGTTTAAATGTAGCTTTTATTTAGCCCTTTCTAAGCTCAATATATATATTTTTTTAAGTTAGTTATTGCCTTCATTAACCCCTTCAGTATGAGGTCTTGCCTTAGAATGTGCTTCCATGTACTAACGCAGTATTATCCCATTGTGCCCATCAAATTCTTGGTACAATTACGAACTTGTTTTATTCGCCACGTTATCAAATGTAAACAAACTCTTGGGGTCGTATTAATAAATTTTCTTCAGCCTGTTTATAAGAATGCTTGTTTATACTGTTTTCACTCACACCAAACTGCAGTGAATAATAAAGTGAAAAATACAACAAAACAAGATTATTCTAATTTCACAACCAAAGTACTATGAATATTTAGGTGAAAAATACAGAACAAAATTATTCCTGGTAACAACTGCCTACTGCGATGATTTGTATATCGTAGAAATTAGCTAAGATCCTTTACAAATATGATTCTTGTTTAAGAACATTGTATCTGTTTATTACCACCCTAACAACATGGAACTTAAACCTACATTATCACTGCTCTTACTCGGTACAATACTGTACAATGATGAGTACCATACATGCAGTAAGATAACTTCACCTCTAAGACACTTTGGCACATCACTGTATATATATATATATATATATATATATATATATATATATATAGTGTCCCAGAACTAGATGTTAAAACTTTGGTGAGTCCTAAGGATATATTCGTACAGCTCATACATGAACATAATTAGGTCAGCTTCGGAACGGTTTGGGGTACTGTATACTTATTTTTAAATGGAGTGACGGAAGAAACAACTTGTTTCCACCCCTGCTCCTAATCTCTATATTTCTTGATGGGGCAGTTTATCGTGATTTTGAAGACTGTCAGGGTATTCTTAGCAAAAATATAACAGTCAGGGGTATAGAGGGGGGCAGCAGGGATGGATTTCTACCACAACCACTGTTCATATGGAGGTTGGCAACAGGGATGGATTTCTACCCCAACCACCATTGAAAGTCAGATACCTGCTATTGTATAAACACTGCGAATCAGACGTGTTTACAAAATATTTATGCCTTAAAACTTATAAACAATCACCTAAAGCTAGTGCATGAAATTCTGGGACACCCTGCCTATTATGAATTACAAATCGTTGTGAAAATCTTTTGGTACTGACATGCAGCAGGATTCAGATACATATTATAAATTGTGTATGGATTTGCGACTCTCATTAATCACACACTCACTAATTAAGGTGGAAATCAGAGATGTGCCAACCACAGCCATGTACAGAACTTTATTGCTTTCCGCCAATGCTATTATAAGTAACTTAGTGATATAATTTCTCTCGATGATAATGGATTTTGTAAACTGAAAGTGATAAATGGATGATCCTTAAACCTATCCCCTTTCACTTAACTCTTAGCAGACATCACAGTAAATGGGATGTTAAGAACAGAGCAAAATACCCTCCCTCAAAAACCACCTTCTGTTAGGTAATGCACCAGGGTTATTTCAGGGTCCACTTTCACTCAGCTCTTAACAGCGGACATCACAGTAAATGGGAAGTACAGACCCAGAAACAAAGAATGGAGCAAGATACCCTTCTCAAAGGACGCCCTTCGTTGGGTCATGCAACAGGTCCACCTCGGGGTCCATCTCCTGCCGGGCCTGCGAAGCTGCCTCCCGGATGTTTCTCGTGTGTAGGTCGTCCAGGTTCGAGGACTGGGGACATCTGGGGGTGGACACGGCATTACACCATGCTAAATATATCATCGTCATCATTATCATCATCACCACCACCACCTCAAACAGGGTGAAGCTGGCCCCAGAAACAGGGAAAAAATTAAGCAAGGAAACAGGAAACTTATTAACAGCATGTCTAGTGAAATGGGTCACATAATCATTCACATATCATTCTTAACTCCCAGAAACATGGCTGCATCTCACAAAGCCAAAAATTACTTAAGTAAGGGCTACTTTTAAGCTCAGTAAATTCGTCTGACGGCAGCAAGATATAAATACTGTTATCTAAGTGAAGGGGTTTAGGTGTTAACAGAGGTTGTCTTTAATATGCTTTTTAGAAACTATCGTGGCTAAATACTCCCGATCCTCTCCGAGGTTATTGTGTAAGACAGAGCCAAGTTTGAAATGTCAAGAAAGGTGAGCCGTGTTGGAAATATTACCAAAAAAGGTGTCGTACAGTACTTACTGTCCCCGTGTGAAGTGATCGTAGCTGTTCGTGATGGCCTGCTTGCACACATAGCACATGATGGTGCCACACGGGCAGGTCATCTTGTTGCATCCACCCACAGACACGATGCTCTTCTTACAGTTTGGACACGTCCTGTAATATAAGTATCAAACCTGCCTCAGATACATACCTGCATTTTCACTACAACTCATTACTTACGCTGAGTACACAGATCTACACAACACTCAGTACCGTATTACATATAGCCTAATCATTCATTCATTCATCATCTAACCCAGTGTTGCCCCGTGAGCAGTGTAGGAGCCTGGGGCTAGGCAAGTTGGTCCTGACATTTAAGATGAGAGTGACCAGCCTCACTCAGCCCTGAGTGGCATTAAGAGCAATAAACCACCCCAAGGATATAAACCTGCACCGGCTCAATCTGACTGGAGCGCCTTAATTACCCAGTGAGCCACCACGCGCCATAAGTTGGTTATATGGTTAACACCCAGCGTAGTAAATAGTTCCTGGTGTACAGGAAACCATTTGGCTTGTCACTCCGTACAGTCACCTGTAGACAAAAAGAAGGGGAAAGAATGGAGAAAAGAAAGGCAGAAGAGGAAGAAAGGAAAGAGGGATGGAAGACAGGAAAGGGCAGGCACCCGAAAGCAGCACTACATTGAGTGAGTGGGTGGTGAGCGCACCATATATACAGATAGATAGATAGATATAGATAGACAGATAGATAGGTAGATAGATTGATCTCTCTCTCTCCACACTGTAATACGGAGTAGTTGTTAAAAAATATAATACTGACTAGTTTAGCGAAACACACACACACACACACACACACACACACACACACACACACACACACACACACACACAGTCTCACCACCTACCTTATCATAGCCTCAGACATTTTATTTTCGATGTGAATACGGGCATCCTTCTGGTTATCATACTCCACCTCCTCACAGCGTAGTGGAATGTGTGATGGACGCCGACACTGCCTACAAGTACAGAGATAAGATATTTTAACGCCTTCAGTCCCATGACCTACTGCTTTATTTAATTATTGATCTGTTCAGGCGCTCTATTCACCTGAGCATAAAATTTTCGATCCCTGTTAATATCACATGGCAGCTGCAAGAATACTTTAGAAAATTTTCTCCGTGGGGTAAAGGGGTTAATTCACTGTACAATCACACACGAAGCCTGCCTGTCATTGCACTGCGTCCACTTCACGCTCACGTCATGTCCGTCACTTTCCTCCCTGACGCATCATGTCAAGAGAATCTATAGGCAGAGAAACATGTCATGCCTCTCTCTGTTAAGGAATATTAACTAACAGAGAGAGAAGCAGAAGGTGAAATGTTAAGTGAACTTTTAACCTTTACTGTGCAGAATAAAATTGATCATCTTTACCTGATATTGTTATTTTTTGCCATATTTGACTGTTTTATTCAGTATTATCTGATCTGCTTAATCAAATCATATCGAATTCCAGCATTACTTATTCAGCCCATACCTACCACATCCCAACTTAGCCTAACTAGACCAAACCTAAATTAACCATAGCCTCAAATAACCCAAGCCAACCCAGCCAAACCTAAATTAACCGCAGCCTCAACCCAGCCTAACTTATTCTAATTAAATGCATCCGAACGTAATCGACCATGACTAAACCAAACCTAACTTAACATGACCAAACCAAACCCCAGCTTCACCTACGCTAACCTAACCGCATCCTAACCTAACCTAACTTAATCTAATCAAACCCACCTGCACGACTCCTTAAGACATTCTGGGTTAAGGCACTCCAAGACTCTGTTGTGAGGGTCTGGCATGATGACCATAAAGTTGCAGAAGGGACACGCTACCAGGTCCTCTATGCCAGCCCTCTCCACCTCCTCCTGCTGTCTCCTTTCTTGCACCTGAGGGAGAAAATGTAGTTGGGGGTTATGAGTGGGGATGGTGAGAAAACGTAAGTCACAAATAACACCAACACCACACACCATCATACCGTTACCACACCACACCACCACCACCACTCCACACCATGCCACCACCGCTATTCCACACCACACCACACCATCACTACCACCACTTCACACCACACCACCAACACTACTCCACACCACACCACCACCACCACTACTACACACCACACAACCTCTCTCTCTCTCTCTCTCTCAACAGTACCCATGAGTGTCTGGAAGTGAAGTAATTTAGTGATGCCAAAAGGGCAGACAGATAAACAGATAGAAAGATACAAACAGACAGATGGACGCTTAGGTACAGCAGGCAGGTATAGACAGTAAGTGATTGAGGGGACAGACAGATAAAAAAAAATAGAGAGAAAGCCAGATACAGACAAATAGAAATTGGACAGGAAGGATGGGCAGAGAGGTAAAAAGATAGAAGGATATAGACGGGCAGATACAGACAGACAGAGGGACAGACATATACCTCTAACACCCTCATCTTTTTAAGCACCACCGACCCACAAAGATTGGTAGACGGAGACAAAAGCAACAGACAGGTACACAGAATGATACAGACTGGCATATTTTGTACATCAACACCGCTCTGCCTCACCTTCTTCAGCACCACAGGCTCCATGACCCTGCCCAGCGTTGTCAAGGAGAACTCTGCCTCACAGTACCCGTTCATGCACCTGAAGACGTTGTTGCCCAGCCCGATCTGCGCACCTACGTGTCTGTGGGGGGAAAAAGGAGTAGTAGTAGTTAGGGTCCTATTTTGTATGACCGTTGATTCGTGACACCTCTTCCTCGGCGATTAATTATGAACGTAGCATTGGAGATCTTGTTAACTCCCTTCCTTTGCGATTTATTCTGCGCATTTCACCTCATTGTCCTCTTGTATGTTACTGATGCACACCGTGTAGATATCAAAATTATGCGAATCAAATACGAGACAACGTTGAGGCGTAATATAGCAGATAAATCGCTCAGGAAGAGGTGTTACGATGCCTCTCCTATGCCGCCTACAATGCGCCTAAGCAATTTCAATCTGGTGACGTCAGTTTTAATTTTATTCTTTCATCAAACGATTTTATTCAGTACAGGACAGACCTCTTGCACTCAAACGATTAATGTACAGAAACGCTATTATCTCCGCCAAGGAGGTTATGTTTTTGCCGGCGTTGGTCTGCTGGTCTGTTAGCAGGATTACTCAAAAAGTTATGAACGGATTTTGCTGAAAATTTTGGAGGGGTAGGGTATGGCCCAAGGAACAATCCATTAGATGTTGGTGGTGATGCGGATCATCATCCGGATCCTAGATTTTTTTATGGATTCTTTACCATTGCGGGATAGCGGCAATTTCAACATTTTTGCTTCTAACTGGATAAGTAATGCCTACATAGCTTGCACTTCAGTCTTGGCGGAGGTTTGCAATCTCGGATTGTTCTTGTTACATTTATTACAGTATTATTTATATGTATTATTTTCTTTCATCATCATTAGTGTCTTTCTTCACTTAATCTTGCTACAGTCATGATAAATCCACTTCCCCCCTTCATTCCGATGGCGTACTCTTAATTATATTCGCACAATCTTCAACTGATTTTATACAGTAAAGGAAAGGCTATTTGAACTGTAGGGTTAAATATACTGTAATCTTCTTCAGCCTCTTCAGTATGTGAGCATTTCCTAAACTAATAAAATTGTCATATGGTTGCAAGAAAAATAAACATCATCGGTCTGTAGAAGCTATATACCACGTAGCAAAGGGGGTTATAAACTTCAGATATCCAACTACAATAATGTTATTTCATTCTAGTCTTGCTTCTGCTGAATGGTTTTATCCAGCAGAAGGGAAAGCCTCTTGTTGTGAAAGTTACAAAAAAAAAAAAAAAATCTGTCAACGCCTTCAGTGCAATAACATTTTTTTACCTCATTCTTCCTGCCACCACACAGTCTTACGCAGCTTGGGAAGGACTGCTCGTTGTGATAGGGTTAGAACAGCATTTAACCTCAGATACAATGATGTGCTATTTTGGTTTATCCCTGCTCTCGCCAAGCTATTTTATTTAGTTTTAACTTTGATTTAATTGTGGCTAATACTAATCGAGTTATTTATGGTGTGGGCGAGTCGCAGAAGTCTAAGAGTTTGGATTACAAGCGAACAGAACTGTACATCCAAGTCATCCAATATACAAGTTCCATCCAATATTAGAAGGCTTGTCAATATACGAGTACCGGTACTGCTCTAGATAACTAAGTACTCACTTTCTGACACACTCGATGCAGAACAAGTGATTGATGTGACGGCTGTTGCAGGTGGCCATGTGTTGGGCTGGAATGTTCTCCTCGAAGCATATTGTACACTCATACATCGCAGACCCACTGGCACCCTGGTGGATAAAAATGACAGTACGCTAATGTAGTGAAGTGCAAAGATTAGGCTGCATGAACACACACACACACACACACACACACACACACACACACACACACACACACACACAATGAATCGCAGAACCAGCAACAAGATGAAGTGAAAAAAAGCCTTCGAAATATGACATTAATAGCTAGAAAGCACTGAGAGAGCACATACCTCCACCAATGCCACTGCCATTAAAAAGGATCCTGGTCCGGATCCACCCCCAAATTTAATAAACTGTTCCTTGACTCGTGGCCCACTCTTCCACAAAATTTTATTGAAATTCACAAAGAACTTTTGGAGATAATATATATAGGATCCGGATCCGCCCCGAAATTTAATAAACTTTTACTTGGCCCATTTCAACATACACACAAAGATATTAATACACAGAAAGTGAATCATTCATTATGGCTACGCCGTTGGCATTTCTACTGACGTCCCTGGGCTGATTGAATTAGGAATATCGGACTTACTTATACAGTGAACCACTGCCATGAGCGATATTAGTCCTGAGCCTCTTACACTGTCAACTTTAACATGGCCTAAAACTGACATCTCTTCACCTTGAATGGTTAGATGAAATAATATACCGGTAGCTATTAACACTAGAATAAGGTAGTTACGACAAAGCGCTATGGAAAGGTTGTAATTGTGTCCTCTGGCTCGGTGAGAGAATAAGCAGCAAAGGGATAAAACTCTTTGCCAAATTATGGTGGACGAATTATATGATATTCCCATCCTGCTGTACCTACCGCATGACCATACTGCGAACTATGAGGTCTATCCGTCCTGAGCCTCTTCGTTGACTCCACCCTGGCCTCCTGCTGCCTTTTGAGGTGGCCGCTAATCCTGGGGTCCCTCGGGTTGGTCTTCTGGAGTTCTATCAGTTCCTCCACCAGCTGCTCGAACGCCACATTGCCGTCACATCTGAGTGTACAATATCACTTCTTTCATTATCATCATCATCCATATTAGTTTTCCCGTTTCCCATCAAAGATTTTTAACAGTTTATAAGCTGGAGTGGGTGCAAGCCAGGGAACTGCACACTGATCTTCATCAATCAATCAATCAATCATTTCCTGTAGCATCCCACGGGATGCATAGGGCCTTGATGAACTCTCTCCACCAATATTTATCTCCTACCATCTCTTTCAGGTCCCACCAACACTCCTTTCCTGCTTCTCTCTTCATTGTCCTCAACCAGGTCTCCCTCGGCCTACCTCTGCCTCTTCTTCCTCTAGCAGTCCATTCTGGCACATCCTGTATTAAACTGCCTTGTTTTCTATATATGTGCCCAAGCCATTTCCAGCGAGACAGTCTCGTATTCATCAACAGGTTCAACTCTCGTAATATCCCTAACTCTTTCATTTGTAACTCTGTCTTGACACTTTACCCCAAGAATCCTTCTCAGCATTTTATTCTCAAATCGTAACACTTTCTGATCTGTTGCAATTGTACTGTACCGTGACATGCCCATAAATTAAGATTGGTCTAACCATGGACTTGTAAATTTTTACTTTAGTATGTACCGAAAGCATATTATTATTATTCCATACAGACTTCAACATTCCAACAGCTCGCCAAGCCTGTCTAATCCTGTCCTCAGTTTCATCTTCATAGCTACCAGGTATATATAATATTTTCTGAAACTGGAATCACAAGACATAATTTTTTTTTTTTTTTTGGAGGAGTGTCATCTGTAATTACTTTATGTAGTATGGTACAGTGATTAGGTTTTTGCATTTATGTACCGTGGTTCACTACAGGCAATTTTAAGGACCATATTCTACAGTGCCAATTAGGTAGTCTCTCGTCTTACAATGCTGCATTGTCCAGGACAACACTACCTCTATTTTTACCTACCATGCTGAATATTGCTGATGCTACACATAAGAGTCTCACCTTTCTAAGAGATATTGTGGATCAGCATCTGGGAATATAGACATCAGCTGCGCAAGCTGTGTTGATTTGTTATCATTTGCTGGGTCTTGTAAGTTCTGGTTTTCTTCCTCTTCTAATCTCCTCGCTAGTTCCTCATCCCCAGTGGTGTCCTCCATGTCTTCAACAGCCCCTTCTTCAGCCAGCTCTCTCGCAAGCATTTCATCATCAACTGTTTCTTGGGATATATCTTCAACTTCTTCTTCCGAATCCAGTGCTGCCATTTCACCATCCTGTCGTTGCGAGCTGCCTGCTGCTGTTGCTAAATCATCATCCTCTCTCACACCTGCTTCTTCGTTCAGCTCCTCTGCCAGTCGTCTTGCCAGTCTTTCATCTTGTGCTTCTTGTAGACACTCTTGACGAGCCATTTCCTCTGCAATTTGTCGTGCTAATCTTTCATCAGCCTCAAGTCGCTCCTTCTCTTCCCTGGCCATGTCTTCCAAAATCTGCCTAGCCAAATGTTCATCTCTGTTAATGATGTCTTGTTCTCTGAGTGCGTCATTTATCTCATCTGGTAGTTGACCTTCACTGCTCTGGTTCTCCTGAAGTGGATCATACCAAGATTCGTCTTCATCTTCGTCTTCAGCATCTTCTTCTTCTCCTGCAGTTGTTGGTTCACTGTGCTCTGAAAGTTGGTCCACATAAATTTGTAAGTGGTTATCGTCACTTTCATCCGGCAGATCGATACCTTCTATTACAAACACACCTGGTACCGGTACCACCCCAATGATACGTACGTCGTCATCTCCTGAAACTAAATCTGTGTCAGTGCCTTCATTTTGTATCTCGCCACCCTTATTCCCTCTGTTCTCTTGCCCTTCACTCGTGCCTGGAACTACTGCATTTTCACCACATATGTTTCTTGCACAACCATCGTCTTCATCATTTGTGTTAACATTTCCATCATTCATGTCCACTACAACGTAGTCAGGTTCCTCAATGGCCACTCTTCTAGTACCCGAATTTTCGTTTGATTCTACATGATCTGGTTGAAGCACATCGCTGTTCACATTGCCGGTATACAACGCTCCTGCTACACCACTGTCTCCTCCCTCTGCACCTCCATCGATCACTGTCTTGTCTCTGCTTTCATCAGGCTCACTTCTGCAAGCAGCCTCTTTACCTATATCTGGCGTTGCACATCTGTCATCATGAAGCACCTCCCCAGTATTGTCTTCAGCCACTACATCTGTGTTTGACATTCTGGAGCCATCATCATTATGCATCTCTCTTTCATCATCAAAGTTTTCTTGTGCATCAGCCAGGGATCTGTTCCCAATCTCAATCACCTCACAATTATCATGACTGTCTGCCTGTTCAGTAACTTCAGGATCATCATCTCTATTATCATCAAGTACCTCTACGCTGTCATTACTGTATTCACTTCGTCGTGGGGAATTTATCTCAAGACTGTCTGCCTGTTCATTAACTTGAGGATCATCATCTCTATTATCATCAAGTACCTCTACGCTGTCATTACTGTATTCACTTCGTCGTGGGGAATTTATCTCATGACTGTCTGCCTGTTCATTAACTTCAGGATCATTACTTATGCTGTCTTCAACTACCACTACACTGACATTACTGTATTCACTTCGTCGTGGGGAATTTATCTCCTCTTCAGACATTTCGCGAATTAAAACGTTATCTGCAACTACCGCTGATGTACCGGCATCTCTTTCCAGCACCAGTCTATTTAAATCGTCTTTGTTTACATCCACCAGAACTGCCAGTCTGTCTTCATAAAAAAGGTTTCGAGTCATCCCAGGGCCATTTCTTTGGACCATAGGCATAGGATCAAAATACTCTTCCTCATCCACTCCATCAGCCTGACACGATTCCCACATCATATCCGGTTCCAGTTCCGGAGCTCCTGGAACAGGCCGAACCAACTGTGCATCGTTCACATGAGCACCTGTATCGTACGAGAGAGCAACAGCACCTTCTGAATCGTCCCCCATGGCTTGCTGGGAATCCTGGAGCCACAAGAGGGACTGCAAGAGAGCTTCGGCTTCCTCCTCGGTCTCGCAGATCTCGAGTTGAGTTCTAAGACTGGTTCGGTCCACGTTACTCACCACGGCGCAGACGAAATCCAGCTTCTCCCGGCACCACTTTTCTCTGTCTTCCCCCTGAGGTAGTGCCTCTGCCATACTGCAACACAAAGAATAACACCAACATAGTTCACAGCTTCCTGTTAGTGATAGGGAAGAGTAGGCTAAGAAAAGAAAGAGATAAGTAAGACGGAGAAGGTGGGACAAGGAGGAGGGATGCATGATTAAAGCAGGAAAGAAGAAAATAAAAGTGGAACAAAAGGGGTAAGTCATAGATGGTCATGAAGACAAAAGAAAGATCACGGAAGGCAAAACAGGAGCAACAAGGAAAAACCGTGGAAAAGAGAAGTGTAAGAAGAAAAAGACATCAAGAGGGAGAACGAAGGAAGATTGAAACAGGAGGAAGGGGCAAAAAGGAAAGAAAGGGAGAAGTGTGAATGGAAGAGATAGAGTAAAAAAGGGAAAGCTAAAACAGAAGAAAATGGCAGAACGTGAGGAATGGAAATAAGAAGGATAAGAAGTTTCTGGAAGAGAGAAAACAGGAAAGGACAGAATGCAGTGGTAAAGGAGAGAATGTAAAAGAGAGACAGGGGAAGAGCAAAGAGTGAAAAACAAGAAGCAGAAAGGAGTGGAAAGGAAAAAACTGAAAGGGCGATCGGATCGATGATGAAAGGATATGACAGAGAAGAGGAGGAAAGAGAAAGAGGAAGAGGTAAAAAGCAGGAAGAACAAGAACGGAGTCATGAGGAAAAAGAGAAAAGCAAAATGGGAGAGGAGAAAGTCACGAAAACTGACAAGAATGGAGTCACTAAACGAATGAGAAAAGAGGAAGAAAAATCTGGAAAGTAAGGAAAGGCAAAAACCAGAAGGAAAAGAAATAAGCTTAGGAGGAGGAGAAATATAAGGTAAAGCAGCGACTGGAAGGGCGAGGGAAGAAGAAAGATAAATGAGGGGAAACTAGTTAGATAGAAATTAACCTCTTCTGCTTTGGGACATCTTTTGTAGCTAACGTCACACACATAAACACAGACCACACAAAAATTATCTTAAACTGAAATTACCTGTTTCACCTTAATGCTGAAATGGAAAATTACTTTGTTCTTTGGTCACATCACAATATGAATAGGACAGCAAACCCACAGCTGAACATACTGTGTTTTCTCTGTGGTAAATCAGAAGGAAACAGCACCTAATGTAGCAAATCTATACCCTTTCAGTCGCAGAATGTTATTTTTACCTGGCTTGCAAGACGCCAGGTAATAAAAGAGCAAGGCGAACATATCTTGAATTGAAAAACTCTTACAGTAAAACCTTCACCCCACTCAAAGCATTAGTTTTACAATAGCTACCCAGTTTCACACGGTGTATTGTTATAGCACTTCCCCATCCCCCTTCCCCACCACAATTCCAGTTCATCCCACCCATTCCTATGTCCCTCATACCTAATCCTTAACAACCGATAAACCTCCACTTCCTACAAACCACGAATCCTACAGCAACCACTTTCACAGGGTGTACTTTCCTCTCCCAGCTCCACCAATCACGAACATTTGCAGCCCATCCCGCCTTTTCCTTTGCTCACCACGCCCATAGCGTTACTACCCACCCACCCCACACACACGACGGTCTCATGGCGCGATGCAGGTCACGTAGTCGACAAGCGCGCTTCTAGTTTTATTTGTTATCTCCAGACGATTTTATTCACTTTATTAGACTTTTCGAACTGGACGAGTTTGACATACCCGGTATTTTGGTTATCCATACTATTTTATTTAGCGCGGCAGAGACTCGTCGAACTAGAGAGGTTAGCTAAAGCCTTCACAAAGCCTTTGAACACTGGAGGTCTTTCTAAGCTAGATAAAATCCTCTGGAGATAGCGAGAACGAAATAATACGTAACAGGACTGAAAGAGTTAAATGGATACAATATGGCGTTAACCTTTACAGTACCGGTAATTGTTAACCCGATGAATCAAGTACAGTAACATCTTTTATTCAATTTATTCAACTCTTAGATATCATGTAGTGAAGGGGTAAATAGCCTTTGTTATAACCTCTCCAGTTCAAAGTCTCTCAGGCTGTATAAAGTTGCCTTACAGCAGCACGAATAAAGTACGGTACCGATACTGTATAAAAAAAAATAAAAAAAAATCACATTAAAAGGGTTACCGGTACCCTGTATTTCAGATTATTATTATTATTTATTTTTTACCCTAATGAAATCAAACGTAACCTAATGTGCAGTTTTCTTGGGGGGGAAATTCTTACTGCTTAACCTTGCAAAAGTATGTATACATCAATAAAGGCTTTTTAACTGTACTTTTGTCTTAAGAAACAGGATTTAGTTGGATCCCGGTTACTGAATATTCGGTACCTACATTCTTCATGCAATCATATGATCTGTTTTTTCTAAGTGAAGGCTGCTCGTGTTGATAAGATGACCAGTGACTGAAGCATATCGTTCTTTTAAAAGCTGTTATCAGGCTATCTTACCAGGAATCATAAAAACAGCCCACAGAGTTATCAAGAGGTTTGATTAATTCTTTTCCACACGTAAGAGGTGAGGTGGAGTGAGTATAGCCTAGTGGGATGTTGTTGGGTAGGGCGTGAGTTCGATCCATAGGTAGGGAGCAGTTTGTGGATTAAAATTTCGTTAACCTCACCTGAGCACGTACGGTACCCGTAGTTTGCATTTTATTCTTGCTACTATCAGACGATTTCATTCAGCTCTGGAGAGGTCCGTAATAGTGAAACTGTTAATGAAAGGCCGTATCCAACCCCTCCGGTATGAAGTCTCCAGTAAGCTGAATAAAATCGTCAAGAGGTGGCAAGAATAATTTTAAAAAACCGTCATCGAATAGAAGGGGTTGAAACGATGAAGTACATACCCCATAATATATCATAAAATATATATCCCAGCTAATACCATCACACCAGGCCTGAATGAAACACCCTTAGCATGTATTCAGTATGGACGGTGGGAATTATGTATCCAAGCCGTAACATGCGGTATTTGACACATAAGAGGACTGCTGCGCTTCAGGGAACGGAATATCTAATGCATGCCCAGCCTTGGAAACGAAGAAAATCCATTGTTCCTAGGGTCTTCTTATAAGTGGCTTTGAAGATTATGCAACAAATTTTCCTTGGCGATTAAATCTGAACATTACACCTTAATACCTTGCAAGTTACTAAAGCAAACAGTGTCTTTATTAAAACATAAATAAAAAATAAAATCTAAAATTAAAAAAAAAAATGTGAAGGTGTAACATGCAGAATAAATCGCTCAGTAAGAGGTGCAACGAAGTGTCCTGTGCCACTGATAGTACGGCCCCTTGAGTCTCGACATATCCCGACTACTGAAATCTCAACTACTTTATTCATGAGAGATAGATAGATAGATAGATAATATAGAGAATACGGCCACTTGAGTCGACATATTCCGACGACAGAAATCTCAACTACTTTATTGTTGAGAGAGAGAGAGAGAGAGAGAGAGAGAGAGAAATCCCCATTTGCCCTTCCTTGGTCTCCTTTTCCCGCGTGTTTTACTCCATGTAACGTCAGACGATTTTATTCAGCTTCGAGTGTGCATAGGGTCCCAAGTGTTAGCTAGCTATTACTAAATCCCACATGGTTCTGCCCTCTGTGGAATTCCAGCTACCGCCAGACGATTTTATTCAGCTGAGTGAGTCATAGGAACCGAAATGTTAACCTCTTCAGAGTTAAACATCTAGGCCTTATGCAATCACCTGCTGATGTAAAGAATGGAAACCATGCCTCCCTTCTTCTTTGCTATCGTTATCTCATTCTAGTAGTTCAGTTACTCTTCTAGGAGCTGCCTAGCATGGGCCAACCGGCCTACTGCAGTTATCCTCTCTTCTTATGTTCTTATGTTTATTCTCCTCCCTCCCTCCCTCTTTCCCCCTCTAAGCCTCAACACACTACCTCAGCCCTGGAACGTCTTTTTATAGTTTGTCATCGTGAGTGGTTAATGGATTGTTTTTGATCACTTCGAGACGTGATTCCTGAACAGAATTAAAGCGCCCTGTGACAGCATTGACCACACATTCAGAGGACTTTTCATTCTTTCCTAACTCCATGCGATTTACTCAGCTCTGGAGAGACTTTCCGACCTGTATGGGATATATAGCTACATTTTTCATTTACCCCCTCATCACTAGGATCTCCTTCGAACAGATTTATTTAGCAGTATGGTAGGCTAACAAAAATAGGCTACAATAAAAAAGAGGGAAGGGGGGAGATCGCAGTCATGCCCCTTCAATAAATAAGCCCTTTTTATTCCAACATTTGACTTACTTATCCAGCCTTGGGGAGATCTTTCTACAGGAGTTTAAGGGTCATTGTTTCTGTATATCTATCACTAAAGTGGATTCCCTGAAGATGGAATAGTATGTAAGAAGCAGTTATAAAATCTGAATGACGTCTTTGGGCTGATGGGGCTCAAAGTACATTTAAAAAGTATATTTCGATTCCTGTCTACCCTAAATCGACTCAAACTTCAAATCTTCTTGCCTGATTTCCCCTTCAGCCAGGTATTCTAAATATTCTAACTCTACTCGCGATTTTATTTTTTTTACCATGCCAAAGAAAGCGTCTGGTGTCAACTACAGATTCGTAATTCTCAGCTCAGAGATTAATCTGTGTAGCTACTGGGTACCTTAACTCTGGTTGCGGTTTGTTCTGGATACTGAATCTCTCTCTCTTCCGGGGAATCACGTACTTGGCTAATCCTGCACAATTCATAAACATGTCCTCCCCTCTTCTCCTTCTCTCTCTCTCTCTCTCTCTCTCTTCATTTTCCCACTGTTTCGGGTACACATTTTTTTTTTTTTCCAAGTAGCGCCATATAATTTTATCCAGTTTAGGTTATAAAAATCTAAATAACCCCATAACAACCTTGAATTACATTTTTTTTCCTTGCTACCTTTAGACGATTTTGTTCAACTTAGGGAACACCACTTGAAGGGGTAACTGAAGGCTATATTTGATGTTTCCGTTGCGAAAAAATTACCCACCTCAATAAATCGTCTTGTGGTTGGAAGAAAACAAGTCATCGGATTGAAGAGGCTAGTTTAGATAGCTACATACAAAAAAAAAAAAAGGTACATTATTCTAGGTAACAGCATACGGTTGTTATTATTATTATTATTATTATTATTATTACTGGCGAGAAGCTCTTTCATTACAAGTCTCCCATCCTCTGAATAACACTGCCTGGTAGTAGCAGGAATAAAATGCAGAATACGTGCCTGGAACTTTGGGGTTTAGTGTATGAGAGAGAGAGAGAGAGAGAGAGAGAGAGAGAGAGAGAGAGAGAGAGAATTTTATCGAAAAAAATTACCCGTTGTTATCTTACTTAAGTGGATAACATTCCTCCTCATATCACCAACTTGCCTCCTCTCTCTCTCTCTCTCTCTCTCTCTGTCCTCCCCATTCCTTTCTTCACAAGCATTTTCCTGTCCTCTCTCACGCTTCCGATGTTTAGCCAATCTTCCCCCCTTCCTTCTCTGTCCCCTTGTCCTTCCCCTCCTCTCTCCTGTCCCTTCCCCCAGCCTCATCTGGCATTTCCTCTTCCCTCACAGTCCTCCCCATTGAGTATTCCCCCCTCCTCCTCTATCTTGTTTGTCCCACTCCCTTCCCTTACTAATCCCTTCTTCCTTTGTCTTCCCATCACCCAAGATATATGCTACCCCAGTGCTACCCCTCCTCCCTTCTAACCTCCAGACAAACTCCCTTCTATCCCTTGCTTCTCTCCTCCCTCCCTTCCCCGGCCACCCATTCCCCCTCCCAACCCCGAAACTAATCCTCACGTATCTCACTATCCTCCCTCTCCCGTCCCGTCTAACCACTTTGCACCACCTCCTCCCCTTCCCTGTCCTCCCCTTACCAGTCCCTCTCCGCACCCCTCTACCACCCACCCCTGTCGACCATGCGGTGGCAGGCACAGCAAAACACTTTCACTTATCATCCATTTGTTTAACTCCACATACGTACTTACTTGTTACTTGTGACGCCAGTGTTTCAGTATCAGTCCTATGTTAACCTTGATATGATAGGAAATAAGATATAAATAATCTTTCCGCTAACGTTTATCTCTGTTGTCCTTATCGGGGTTGGAAGGCGTTGTTGCCATATGCGTGTGCTTCCCTTTAGCTGACGTATTTACTATTTTTGACTTACGGTTCTTTATCATGACACTGTTATAACTGATGAGGTATAGTTAAGTAATATATGTCTTACCTGGTTATTCTTAATCCAAATCGTGTCAGTTCTATGAGAAACCGCGCGGAAAGGCGGGTAGGTATGAAAAGCAGAGTTGCCAGGTCGACGCTATACCTTCCCGCTCAATATCGAAGGAAGACAAGCAGAGTTTTCACGACCTCTTACATCTGCTTGTAGATTGTCGTCTTATCGTTAGTATTATGACACCTTCATATTTATTGGTCTTCACAAACAGTCATATAGCGCGTGAGAACCACAAACTTGATAACCTTCATGAATGCACTACCTGGCAACTACTTTGTTTACATGTCGCCAGAGCTGGGCAGCTCCTCACGTCTATCACACAATAACTGACAATAATACACTTCAGTTAAAACACGGAATGCCAACACTCACACTCCAAGTCACTCCTCGAACACTCACGCTTCCCACGGTGCAGAATTCTGTACGATACGTGAAGAATTAAGACGAATAAACAGCAGTTCTTCCACCACACCACAGGACACACAGCCCCCCGCACACTTCTGAGGCCCACTGACTTGCTCGTAGCTCGACACGAATCCGACACGTATTGGACCAAATCCCCCCTACCCCCATCCCCCGTCGTTGTCTCCCCCCTATTCCATCTTTGTTTATTCCACCTTTAACACAGATTGTGTTGAATGTTTATTTTTTCTTTTCGTTTCTTGTTTTTAATAGTGTGCCGAATTACACCATCATACCTCTCCAGAGCGTTGCATATATCCACTGCCTTGCCCCTCACCCGTTTCTCTGACTTCCCCTCCTCTTTTATCATAGTTTACTCATTTCATTACAAATTTTCCCAAGTTCATCTATACAGAGAGATACGTTTCGTACACGGCCATCGTTTTGTCGTATATTTTTGTTCTGTTCAGCCTGACCTTGACGCTGAGCCGCACGCCTGCGCTTCGTGCTATTGTGATCATTTTGCTTTTCACTACTTCCGTTTTAGAGGTTTTCCTTAATCTGAAGTGTATATATATATATATATATATATATATATATATATATATATATATATATATATAAGAATGTGTATGTGAAAGATATTGTCAGAGGCGGTATAAGAAAAACAAAATTACACATCATTGCACGGCTACAATGACTAGCAGTATCTTGGACTTACTACTGTAGGTGTGTGGATTAAATTGCGGATTTTATCAAGCCCATGAAAAGCCGATCCCAGTTCAAGGCCACAGAACCCGGACAAGCAGAACAAACGTCACTGATTTGTCATTGCTGAAGGGAGTAGGGAAGAACATCATATTACCCAACATACTCGGTGAAGTTTGTGTGTATATATATATATATATATATATATATATATATATATATATATATATATATATATATATGCCAGGGGGTATACGAATATTTAAAATAATGTAGCCTAGATCATACAACTATACTCATGGCTTTTCTGATTCACTGTGCCTTCTTCATCAAGCCTTTTCTCCTCCTGCAAAACATCCTATGTCGGGGGGGGGGGATGAAGTTGGGAAGGAGGGGACCTTAACCCAATAAACTAAAAATCGTCCGTTGTAAGCCGGGATATAGTATGAAATTCCATATTCATGGCCAAAACGTCAATCATGAGAACTTGACATTTCTGATACCTTTTTGTTTTCATTCCTTCAATCCGGTGACTTTTTAACCCTTTAATGGACGATTTTTATTTAGCCTAGGGGAGAAATTTTGCAGTGGAGGGGACATTGAGGACTATTATCAAACCTCTCTCTCCAATCGTCTTTCCAAAGCTGCATAAAATCGTCTGGCGTAGCAGTAATAAAAAATGAAAGACATCGTCGGATTGGTACTTTGTTTTCACGATGCCAGATAGTCATAGCGTTTTTGATATTGCTGGCTTCCAACATACAGGGGTACCAGTTGAAAATCAGAGGGCATTATAACTGCATGAGTTGTAAAATGGATCACTCAAACACATTTTAACAGCGCGATCATGGTGCCTACTTTTGAATCCCTTGCGTGTGTATGGTGTGTCACTGCTGTTGCCTGCATCATATTGTGGCGATTTATTTATTTATTTATTTTTCCATAATGTGTCCGACTCTGGGCATAGGGTTAACAGCCGGTTCCCTGAGACTAAGCAATCGTCTTCGTGCCATACACCTTGACGTCACCACTCCGGCAGTAATGCACACCGTCCCTATTGAAAACAGTACCGTACTAAGGTTGTCTCATTTGGGGCTGCTGCTGTGGTATTAGCGGGGATATTTTTATGACATTGGTGGGGTCTTGTGAAAAATCTTTCTTTTCCTTTTTTTTTCTTTTTTTTTTCTTTTAGTAAGATGTTCCCTGCCGAGCCTGTGATTGAATTCGCGTCCTTCTGAACAAGACGATCTCAGTAACCACTTCACAACTGGTACTTATGATATTTATTGGGATTACGTGCCACATTGCTACTGGAGAGGGACGCCTTCATGTGGTGGCACCGATATAATTGCGATAGATTTACCCGATTATACAAACATCCCTCAAACTCCCTTTCCCTCGAAAGGAGGCTGGTAGACTGCTGGAAGAGAGCAGCTTCAGCCTACAATCTACAGGGTTCACGTTCAGATGAGCTTGGTGTTGCAGCTGCTACTAATGACTTCTAGTACTTGCAACTCCTGAGGCCGTGTTCTCGCGAGCATAGAACGTTTTTCTGTCCCCTCTCCCTTAAACCCTTTAATTCAGTGACTTATTCTTACTGCCACCAAACGATTTCACTCGACTTGCGACAGACCTCCTCTGGTGAAGAGATTATTGACGGTCGAAGAAAAGTTGAATATAAACGTCCTAAATATTCAGCTTTTTTGACCGTCAAAGAATACAATGTGAAAAAATCCCGGGTTGAAGGGATCAGTTCTTTTTACCAGGGCAGATGATGCTGGAGAGGGACGCCTTCATGTGTTGGCACTGATATACCCAGGTCGCTTAGCTGCTTGGTTATACGAAGTCCCTGAACTACTTTCCCCATCCCCCAGGTGGAGGACTGTGAACTGTTGGAGACGATCAGTTTAAGCATGTAGCCACCGGGTTCAGGGCAGTCTTGATTCAGCCTCCTGGTTAATATGAAATCAGGACCATGACTGCTTCAGCGGGCTCATGGCCTTTGGTTCCTTCTTCTTCACAAAAAAAATTCATACATTCCTAAGACAGACTGGCAAAATACAGTTACTCTCTTCTGAAAACTGCAGAGGGATTTTGGTGCAGAGCTATTTACTCTGATAGTTAACATTGAATTTACCAGTCTGTGCAATATGCCTGCGTGTAGATCATAATATATTCCAAGAACACAGCGCTCTTATCACCGTACGTATAGGAATTCATTACATCGAGCTTCTGATTAATGAGGGATATGAATTTTACCGTGGCATCCAAGTTTTTGCATTCAACAGTCCTGTCTCGCCAAAATATTGAAGTGTATTTGGACAGCCCTTTGACAGCAGCTGTGTTGCGTACTTAGCTCGCTGTCTCTGTCGTCCCGGCACATTCAGATGCATATCAGTTACTGTATAGGCTAATCTATATTCTGCGTGTTTCATTGCTAAAATTTCACTAAAGCATTTATCATATTGTACTAGGAAGCTCTAAGAGTATTACTGGACTCCCCCCTCTCTCTCTCTCTCTCTCTCATAACACACACACACACACACACAGTCATGCACTATTTATCATTGGGGGTGATACAGTAAAACAAAATGTCTACATTGATATCGTATTATTAAACCCTACCATAGTAATATTTGAATGTTTTCCTAATCGCTAACTCAGCAACAAGTAAACAATGCATATCTTTTGGGACAAATAATATTAATGGTACAGGTTCGTCCCTGAGAGGTTTATTTCTAGTAATTTCCATCCCTTGTAAACGATTTTTCCATCCATCCATCCATCATCCAATCCTACATTGCCCCATGAGGAGCATAGAAGCCCGGGGCTAGGCAGTTGGTCCTGACATTTAAGATGAGTGAAAACGATTTTTCATATTAATGAAAGCTTCTCTATTGAAGTTATGAAGCATATAACGGCATATATATATATATATATATATATATATATATATATATATATATACCGTACAGTATATATGTTGAATATATATATATATATATATATATATATATATATATATATATACACCGTACAGTATATATGTTGAAAAATATACCGTACAGTATAAATGTTGAAAAACATATTACACGTGCATACATTGAAGTCCCAGCCGGGAATCGAACCCGAGACCTGTAGGTAGAAGTCAGGCACCGTGGTGTAGTGGTAACGGTGCCTGACTTCTGTCTGGAGGTCTCGGATTCGATTCCCGGCTGGAGCATCAAAAACTTCTCTCTATATATAGATAGATAGATATAAATATATACACACACACACACACACACACACGAGTGTATATAGTGTATCCAGACAGGATATTTTCTTGGAGGCATATGAGGTCTAAAGCTATGGCACATTCTCCTTTAGTGATTTTCTTATGTACGGTTTGTATTTGCCGCACAATATTTCGGTGATCCTTTCAAGTTTCTTCAGGAGCTCCACAAAGGGCAGGCACGTTTCGTGACTATCTTGTTCCATCTTCAGACTGGATCTGGTGGTTCTGTCGTGGGTGGCCTCTTATATACGGTTCATGTGAATTACGCTGGTTAGTTTTTTACAGTATTAAAAAAATCAGCTTCAGCCCTCGTTTTAAAAAAAAATATAGATTCTTCAGCTGTTTACCATTATTAATATTTTTCAGTAAATTTTTAAGCGAAAAAGGAGAACAGTGGAACCAGTAAGAAAAATTTAAGAAATCTTCACAGTAAATTATGATGGAAAAGTTCAGTGAGAGAATATGATTCCTCTTCGTCTTGATTCCTCCTCTCGTACTTTCCTACCCCTTCTCTCTCTTCCTCTTGCCTCGTCCTCGTACATTTCCCTCCCTTCTCTTTGCCCCTCCTGTCTCTTTTCCCGCCTCTCTTTCCCTTGCCTCTCTTCCCCCTGCATCTCTTCCCCTTGTTTCTCCCTCTTTCTTGTCTCTCTTTCACCTTCCTCTCTCCCAGGCTCATCTCATCTTGGTTTTCGTTTTCAGTGAGGTTGAGTGAATCTTCTTCCTGGTCTACCTCCTGCAGTAACTGTAGATCTTTTCCATTCTCCAAGTCAGCCATAGTTTCTTCCTTGTCTGGGCTGGCTTCCGTTTTCGTAGGGCCGTAGAGAGCACCAGAGAAGTCCTGATAGTCCATTTCATCGCCCAAGTCATTTACGAAGACGAGATTCTCCTCCTTGAATATCGTCTCCAGCAGATCTTGAACATCTTCGCGTTGGTGGCACGTTTGTAAAACTGATTCAAGGCAGTTTTCATCCACTTTCTTTGCCACGGATATGACAAACTCTGCCGTCTTCTCTAGCCAGCTTTGCCTGTTTCCTGCCTCACTCCTGTGGAACAAAATTCATCATCATCATTATCATCATCATCGTCGCCATGTTTACCATTTTTTACACCCACTTCTGAATCATTATATATACATAGAGAAATTGAAGAAATCTTCATGATCATCATTACTTCCATTGCACTTCCTGAAAAACAAATCAACACGTGAAAACTGTCTTACCAGAGGAATGTACAAAAATCATCGTCTTCATCATCATTCTGTCTCTCGTCAATCTCCTTCATTCTATCGTACAAGCAGTCTCTCTCACCAGGCTCATGCATCCTGTAAAACAAATCATTATCATCATCTTTTTTCTGACACACCTTCAAAATCATTATAGTGTACTTTGAGAAAATTATCATCATCATCATCATCATTTCTTCCACTTCTGTAAATGGAGTGGAGAGGTCGTTCATAACCTTCACAAGTGTCTAAATCATTCATCATCATCATAGCCTTTTTGTGTACTATATATCATCATCATCATCATAGTCATTTTGTTTTCTATCATCATCATCATCATCATCATTACCATCATACCATTTTCTTCAGACAACTCCCACCATCGCCACCGCCACCACACCACAACCATCATCATCATAGCTCCATTTATCATCATCATCATCAGACTTGGCCCCTCTACCTTGCACAACGAACCAGGAGTAACTTCAGGATTACTCATACGCAGAGGAATGAGGCAAATCCTGCTAATCCCGTCTCTATAACCATTGCCCTAAACTGACCTGACTTGACCTTGGAACACTGCATTTTGGAATCAGAACACCGAGTTTTGCAATCAAAATACCGCGTTTTGTAATCAGAACACTGTGTTTTATTGGGTGGTGTTCTGGCCATAGCTAACGTTTCTTACTGTCAACTGCATAGGCATACTTAACTGTTAGCTTCTTGGCAGCTGTACTTGCAGCATAAGCCTTAGAACTGCCGAAGCCTGGTTTTCCTGCTTATCATTAGTAGCGTAACCTGTTTACAAAATAAATTCAATAAATTCACCCAACTTGCCAGAAATTTATTGGCAAGAACCACTTTAAACCTAATCATCACACTATCTAAAAATGCTTCTACATTACCTCTGAAATGCAACAGAACGTTTTTCAACCATAACTTTGCCCTGGACCCCGTTGGGGATGCTACTTTAGTTGATCGCCTCGGCACCCTGCGTTCTTTAATAAGTATACACAGTACCGTATCTATTCAATTCAATTATGTAGCCATGATGGGGTGAGCCTTGACTCCCCTAGTCAGACCCTTGGCATCCCCTGTTCACCCCCCCCCATTTCAAATTTCTGTTTATTTAATGTCAGCACATTGCTAAGTGATTCTCCTCATCACCACCTCAGATTCAAGCTTGGTTCAACCTTGCTCCCCCCCCCCCCTATTTGTGAAGATATGGCCATGCTACAGGTTCTGCTGCTGCCTGTTGGTATTTAGTCATACTGAAATCTTAAGAGTCTATGTGGACACCTTGCTTGTGTGACATCACACTTAGGGATTTTTTTTTTTTTTTTTTATGGATAACTAGTTTTCTACTTGCGAAACGGCGTATCATGCACTACTAAATAATTGTCAGCAGCAGTCCAACTCACTGCACTATAATTTCTGATCTGTACTTTTAAAAAAATCAATTATAGAATGAAAATTGAAGAGTGAGAGTGGTGGAGATGGGGCTGTTGAGAAATACGTGTGAAGCGTGGAGAGTAGATAGGATATATTATTCGTGAAAGAAGTGGAAGTCTATGGACACCAGAGTGGTGAAAAGGTAGGAGAAAATGTATGTGGAGTGATAAAAGGAGTATATCTAAGTTAGTTTCAGTGCGGGAGGAGGCGTGGTTGGTCAAGAAGGTGGATAGTTTTGGTGAATGAGTGTGAGAAACAGAGGTACAGAAGCTCACGACGCTACAGTTAAGGTCAAACTGGCAGTATGAATTTTATACTGGGGAGTGTATGACAAGGGTTTGGCACCACTTTTTAACTTCACAATCGTCGGGTTGGCCAGTATGAAGCAGTGTGTGGAAGTGCACCTATCAGGTGGAGCCGGGATTCCGGGGACTTGAATGGTGGGTGGATGCATGTGTCGTCCATCTGTAATGGGGCATGCTTTTGATTAATTCTCCCACTGTCATATTCTTTCCTTTTCCTGGCTTTCATCCCATCCCACCCCACCCCACCTGGAGGTGGGCAAAAGAGGCAGGATAATGAAGATTATGAGGATGACATAATAAATGCATCTTTATGGCAAAATTTTAATCATGCTTAGAAATTACTTTGTGGCTCAGTAAACGAGATTTGTTGAAGTTCTTTAAATTACAGTAGAATCATACACACGGCACTGTGCACTTCATTTGTCACCAGCATCATGCAGGCTTAACTCAACCTCCAAGTTTCTCATTAGTCCTTTCTTGTTAGTATCATGGCCAAACAGCTTACAAGGTCTTCCCACTTTTGTACCTGTTTCGGTCCGGCTCGCGCTTGTCGTCACGAAGTAGAAAAGTGTCCTGAGAGGTTGCCAGGTAGTGACTAGCTAATTTAGTTCTCAGGAGGGCACAAGAGAGGTGACAAGCATCCTCTGTCTCGTCCGAAGTTAACTTTGGTAAAGACTAATGATGCCATCAAATTGTCCTTTTTTTTTTTTTTTTAAGTCTCTATATGGGGAAAAGGTGGGGTATAATATTCCATACCTTTTCCAGAGAAGAAAAGCTCAGACAAAAGTGGATTCACCTGTGCATTAGAAGGGACAAAGTTAATGTGGCTAATGCACGCATCAGCAGCCATCACTTCGATTCCAGTGAATAAAAAGGAGCATCAGTTATGAACGAATCAGCAGCCTGTGGCCAGAATTCAAATACGACTAAAAGAATGGGGTCTGCCATTGCTTAATTTACATATTCGTTATATGTGTTAATATATAAAATATATATAATCACTGGCCAGTAGGTACGATATATGATTACTTAAGGATGGTAGTACGCCGGATGACTTCCACAGTACAGTACCGTACATCAGGTGGGAATTTAATTCATTTGCACTGCATAATTATTTACTGGAATAGTTCCAGTATAACTACAGTCACTTCATCTGAATTTTCAGTCCGTATTTTTCCTGGTTTCACTAAGTGATAGCAAGCACGAGGGTAATCATTACATAAAGAGAAAGTGAGTACCTGTCGTGAATACCTGTGGAATTTGCGATGGACAGTAGGTGCTCTATTGATTTCCTGGGTGTGCGTTGACTGTCACTCTAAGGGCGACAGAGGCAAATCACAACTAATTTTAGCGATGATCCTGAGAGATGCTCATTTTATAGGCGTAAAACAGTGCTGACACTTATATCCTCAGTCGACACTATGCTTAGCTAAGTTGGGACATGCACTGGATTACTGGAAGGTAACATTCCTTATAACCTTCACGCACCCTCCCCGTCCGTCCAGCCAAAACGCGTCCAACACGTGAACTGTTCGTGTGAGTCGTGTGCGGGTCGAGGGGAGGGGGGGAAGGGAGGGAGCGGGTGAGTTAGTCTTTTCATTACACTCGGACACCGGCTTTTCTCTGTACAACCTCTAGTTTCTTTTCGTACTAAACCTATGATTACAATTTTTTTCTCTCTCTCTGATAATAATAATAATTGCGTAGAATTCTTTATGCATCTTGAACTTTAGATCCTTTTTCTGTGCCTCTTGAACTCCTTTCGATCCATCATAACTATGCCTCTTTAAATCCTTTACCTGCTTCCTCTGTCCTTGGGCCGGAGGAATCGCCTGATCGATACCCCGCTGTGACTAGGCTTTGTATTCCCTAGAAGGACAAGGAAAGTGGGATACAAAACCTACTTCCTTATCCCCTGAAAGGAGGAAGGTGGATTGTAGGAAAAGGGCAGCCTACGCCACAGTCCACCGGGTTCATATTCAGGTGAACTTTGGGCTACAACAAAATGATAATAATAATAATAATAATAACACCACAGGAATTTGGTCATAAGTTTTTTTCTGTGTATCCCAGCCCTTATCTGGCTGCTGCATCCTGTATACGCCCACTACGACGACGTACGAATGTCGCTGAAGTACAGCAGTAAGTGTCTAAGACTGCCACTGTATCACACACACACACACACACACACACACACACACACACACACACAGAAAATTAATGCACTGTATCACTTTTTCACTGTACACACACAGTATGTTCGGTGCGGACTTGACGCGAAACAGTCTGGTAAGTGATAACAAAATATGAGTGTTGTTGCAAGTGCTCGATTATTCTACGCCACGTTGGTAACCCTGCCTTCAAGAGTTGCCACATATCGCTTGTTTAGTTTCATCTTGGTACTGGGTCAATCTTAGAGGTGTCGTGTTGATCAATGACCTTTCTGTTATAGTGTGGTGTAGAGTATCAGGGTAGTACTGTGCCATTGTATATAACTGTAGTACTGTTTTTCCCGTACCGTAATTGGCTGAACTGTCACAAGAAACTACGGTAAAACACTTTAATTCTCCTCTTTTCCAACAATACCGAACGTAAATTAACTCTTTAATATTAAAATAGAATCATTTCACTAACGTATCACTGCATCTGTCTTTACCACACCCACACAGTGTCTGAACCATCACGCGACAATGATGCAGGAGGAAGACTGAAAGCGCTATCATTGTATCCTCATCTTCAACACAGTATTGCTCTACGAACGTAAAGCATGCACCAGAGCACCAACCCAGTACCGTAGCACCTTCATGTAACACCGTAAAATCACCACAACTCACCTTGGCTACGAAAATGGGGAGTAACACAGGCAGGATTCAGAGCTAGCAACGGGCAGCTGAGAGCGAGTGGCGTATGAACTTCCACACACTGCCAGCTGCTAGCATTTCGTGCGTGGAAGCGGAACGTATGAGGCCCAGTTCAAGAGAACGTTTTAAATCCCTTTGTTTTAACACGTTCTTCGTCACGTACGTATATGTCGTTTTCGTCATCCGATTTAGTAAAAAAAGAAAAAAAATACGCCACCTTGTGAAATTTTACATATACAAGCGGGCGCACATACCCGCACGCACGCACGGAAGCGCGCACACACACACACACACACACACACCGCTCGCTGGTGCAGTGGTAACGCTCTCGCCTGCCAACTGGTGGACGGGAGTTCGCGCCTCGCTCAGGTTGCGAAAAGTTTCACTGACGAAGTGGGTGGTTAGTCCCCCTTGAGCAAGGGGACGGGTGTGTGCGTGTGTGAAGGTCACAGCCTTGCCCTTAGATCGGACTATATGAGCTCTCAGCTCCCTTCCGGGAGGGTAAAAGCTGACGATCACGACCATCAAGTGATCCTGACCGACCCGGTGAATTACACAGTCTTTCCTCTGCCTCACTCATCCAAATATAACAGTAATAATAATAATAATAATACCGGTAATAATAATAATTCATCTTCCTTACCCGCCGACTTCAGAATCATTATACCCAGAAAGAAAAAGTCATTATCATCATCATTATCATCACCACCACCCCTTACCTTATCTCCCCTCTCCTCTTTTTGCACTTTATTTTTCCTCCCTTTAGACTTGCACCCTTTACCGTTTTGCATCCCTACCGTTCCTCCTCTCTTCCTTACCCTTTTCTTCCCCTCACCCCTTTCTGTTTCCTCCTCCTCCCTCCATTACTCTTTTCAGCGTATTCTCCCCAACTTCTTGTCACTCATCACCCCCTCCCCTCCCCATTGTCCCCTTTCTTAATGTTTTTTCCAATATATTTTCCTCAACGCCTTCTACGAAAGTCAGGCTCCACTTCAGCTTCCGTCATTCTCTCTCTCTCTCTCTCTCTCTCTCTCTCTCTCTCTCTCTCTCTCTCTCTCTCTCTCTCTCTCTCTCTCCCCATTTAACCCTTACCGCACCACTGTCTTGCCTCCTCTTCCTTCACCCCGTCACTCTGCCACCTCTTATTTTTTTTTTTTAATGCGAGGAAGAAGGAACCAAAGGCCATGAGCCCGCAGTAACAGTTCCCTCCAAGAGAAAAACAAAATACAATAGAGAGCCAAATTCAAGATTCGATCATTTTGAGATGCCTGGACACACTGCGTTTAAAAGACTGGAGATCGTAGGCAGCAGGAAATACAGACGGAGGGAGACAGTTCCAGAGTTGACCTGTTGCATAAATGAAAGACTGGGAGTAACGGTTAACTCTTGCATTAGAGAGTTGGACAGAAAAGGGATGAGAGTTTGCTGCCAGACGGGTGCTACGCGCCCGTTGTAGAGGTGGAGGAATGCATGCAGACAGTTCAGAGGAGCAGCGACCATTATAGTAGCTCACAGACACTCAGTCGCACACTTTACTCACTCACTCACTCGCGCACTACCTCACTTACACCATTGACATCCAGTCAATCACTCACCCACTCCTCACCCACTAACTTGATCAGTCATTCCCCACTCAATTCCCAATCATTCTGTCACAGTCACTCACTTTGTCACTCACTCACTCACGCATCCATCTACTTTCCACCCACTCATTCACATATTTCCGACTTCACCCACTCTTTCACTCAGTAAGCCACTCTCTCACACACTCACTCACACCCCACTCTACTCACTCTCTTCCCATCTACTAACTCTGCTCCTCACAAACTACTCTGACTCAGTCTCATTCACTCGCTCACTCAGCCATTACACATACACAAACTCGCTCACCAACCCATTCACTCCCCACTCATCCTTTCATGTCCCACTTTTTCACAAGCCCAACACTCCCTCATTCACACACTCATTGCCCAGGTACTCCATCACTCATTCACTCACTCACTCAGTGCCCAGGTACTCCATCACTCATTCACTCACTCACTCATTCACTCACACACTCATTCAGTCTCGCAGCGTTTGATAATGTGGCCCGCCCTGACTGAAGAATACCTGTGCCAGTTTAATGACACTTCGTTTCCTGGCTTTTCCTTCCAGTGTAGTGCAAATGGAAAACTGAGGCACTATAGTTCTTTCCCTTCATCCAGCACTGCCCTGTATGTACCGACGTTAGGCTATCACTGTACAATCAGACTGAGTCACTGTCATGTATCACGGTATCACGTATTCACTGTACCCTCACAATGGCTGAACCGTGACAAGGTGGTACAGTAACGATCTTTATTTATTTTTTATTTTTTATAAATAACAGAACGGAGGAAGGAAAAACAAGTGAGTTAAAAAACACACACAATCCATACACCAGATTACTGGTGTCCTCCGTTCATAAAATATCTGTAACAGTTAGACTTGAACAACTGTGGGTCGAAATTTGGAGGGAAACAACTCTGGGGAAGCGAATTCCAGAGAGATGCAGTTCTGGGAATGAAAGAATTCTGATAGGCAGAAGTTCAGCAATATGGCTGAGTGACATTCCAGTCATGAGCGCTACCAGATGCCCGTGTAGCACGAGGGAAAGCATGGAGAGGTGGCACCATGGACGGAACTTCGTCTGAGCATTTGCCAAAAAAATATCTGTAAAATAATGCAAGGGAGGCAACATTCCTTCTTACATGCAGGGGAGGTAGTTTATATGTAATGACAGGGTTGTTAATGATTCTAACAGCTTTGTTCTGAATTTTGTCTAGTTGTCTTAATGCAACCTCTCCACAACCATTCCACAAGGTTGAGCAATGTTCAAGCTGAGAGCGCACATGACTCTTATAAATTATAGCTAACTGCTCATCGGCGAAGAAGTTACGGACTCTGTACAATAATCCAAGTTTCTTTGAGGTGGTTTTAGCAAGTGATCTGACATGAGAGGTCCAGCTGAGGGCACTGTTAAGTGAGACGCCAAGAATTTCAATACTTTTGGAGATGGGAATATTAGTAGCACTGAGGGTAATGTACGAATCTGGCAATATCTGTCTATTAGTAAACTGTATATATTTAGTTTTACTAGCATTAAAAGAGACAAGGTTGTTTTGTCACCATTCACTGATCGTAGATAGATCTTGATTTATGGAGATGGCTGTACTGAGTTCAGAGGTAGAGATATTAGACTTTGTAAATGGGTGTCTGAGTGTGAATGAACTATGTAGTGTTGAGTCATCTGCTTATGAGTGAATGGGATTGTGGGTGACAGATAAGAGATTATTAATATGAACCAGAAATAGGGTTGGTGCCAGAACTGATCCCTGCGGCACGTCGGTGTTAATTGAGTGGAAATTGGAATATACATCATCTACTTTTACTCTTATTTTCCTGTCACTAAGATATGAAGAAATCAAAGGAACAAAAGACGTTAGTCCATAGCAAGGGAGTTTGGACAGCAGGGAACGGTGCCATACTCTGTCAAAAGCTTTAGAGACATTAAGAGCTACTGCATGAGTTTCTCCAAAAAGATCAATTGATTGATGGATGGTATGAGTTAAGAGCTTGAGTATGTCAATGGTGGATCTTTCGTGGCGAAAACCCTATTGTCTATCACTAATTAAGGTGTTGGATTCAAGATGTTTAACAATGTGCTTATTAATTAAAGTTTCAAATGCCTTACCAAGAGAAGATGTGACTGAAGAATCGGAGGGGTCAGACGAACTTCCATTCTTCGGAATTGGGTGGATATTGGCTTCTTTCCATGAATTTGGGAATAAAGAAGTACGTATGCATAGTCTGAATAATTTAGCTAGGACAGAGGCAAGTTCAGGAGAACACTTTTTCAAAACAATTGGCGGAATTCCATCTGGGTCTGGAGCTTTGTTTGTAGCACTCTCATTCTATCATTTCTCCAAAAAATGCACGAAAGCACTGTAACATCAAGCTAGTAATGTGCCACTTTAATGTACCACCGTAATATCAGCACAGCGTTACTTGGCTACGGAGATGGGGAATCGAACCAGCAGCAATTGAGAGAAGTGCCTCAATTCATGCCGGCGCCGGATCCTAACATTTCCTACAGTATGTACTCAAGGTCATCAGCCAAGCAGACATTTCTCCCTGGATTTCCGTCATATTCCGTAACGCTACGTAGGGGAACTACTGTTTTTAGTAGCGAGTAGCTGTAGTGCAGTAAGATACTTTTGATTATGAGTTGTGAAGCCTAAGCAGAACTACATCCTGAGATATAACAAATGTTTCTCGATGTTCACAGCTGTTAGTCGTGTTCATGTTAGACGTGAATAAGACGGATCTGAATGTGGTGTACGCCAGACACCAGTGGATCGTCGGTAGGGTTGCTATCAGCTAATTATTCTCAAGAAAAGTATGGCAAATTTGATATGAAAAAATCATTTTGGTATTGAAGCAACTTGATTTGGTATTAACTTTAATTTTTTTAAAAATGAATATGCAAGTATTTTTACAGCTCATAATGTTGCTTCATTGGGGTACTGCAATAGGTTTCTTGTGGATGATATTGACGATTACGGTAAACAGCAGGGTTTTTCACGAGAGTCCGGAACAAAGCCATTGTGTTTGAATCATTTTTTATTTATATATTAGTTTATTAGAAGCAGTATTTGGATTTACTTTTTAAAGCAGTTGGTACCAGCACTGATTATTCTGTATACATTAAGTGTATACATTCTTTCACATCTATACATTAGAGTATGATTCATTGTCGTTTTACGAATCTTGTTTCTTTTTTTCTTAACAAAGGAAAATTCATTACTAATCCATTATTAGGCATACGTTTTTATGTAGCATTCATATTTTTTGTGTAACCTTAACCTATTTTTTTATATGCACGGCAGAAGAAAACAAGGCCAGGAGCACAGAAATTGCTCCCTCCAAGAAAAAACAAAAACAAGATAACAGAGGGCCAAAGTCAAGATCCGTTCATTTCGAGATGTCTGGACACACTGCGTTTGAAAGACGAGATCATAGGTAGTAGGGAATACAGACAGAGGGAGACAGTTCCAGTGTTGACCTGCTGCATACATTAAGGATTGGGAGTAGTGGTTAACTCTTGCATTAGAGAGTTGGACAGAAAAAAAGGATGAGAGTTTGTTGTTAGATGGGTGCTATGCGCCCGGCGTTATGGTGGAGGGATGCAAGCAGACAGTTCAGAGCAGCAGTGACCATTGAAGTAGCGATAGAAAAGAGATAAAGATGCAACAATGCGGCGAAGAGACAGAGATTGGAGGGAGCCAGTAAGAGGAGGAGAGTTAATGAGACGAAAATATACGAGTATTATCTATCCTTCCCAACTCCCAGACACGGAGGTATTAATGTTTTTTAAGCATGTAGCCTTAAGATTCATGCTTGTGTATGCTAAAATATTGGGCTAGCAAAAAAAAAAAAAAAAAAAAATCTCCTCCTCCTCCTTTCATAGACCATTCTAGCTCAGACATAGCAAAACCGATCACATTGTTCTTTTTCTCAGAGAAGTTTTATTCCCAGTGGCTCGTAAGCACGTAGATATTGCCGGAAAAAGGACAAAGGTAATAGGTTGAGAATAGGCCAACTTTTATCATTTTGATCAGATTTTGACAAAACTTGAAAGAAAGATTAGGTTGAGGGAAGGGTGAAGTGTTACAATGTTGAGAATAATCGGTCAGATTTTAAGGTCACAGAACATTGTAAAATTTTCGGCCAATTAACTCAAAAAGTTTTCATTCAGTTTCGGTTTTGCTCGGTGGAACGATTTAGAGTCTGATATAGATTACATTTTTCAGTTTTTAGAACAGTAGGGCAAAGATTAAGGTAAAAGGGCAAGGTCAGCTTGAACACTTCTGATCTAGTTTGAACCAAGCTTAGTGGTGGCGGTCGAGGTCAGGCAAGGATAAAGTATTTCAAGCCTGGGAACACTCGGTTAAAGGCCAAGATCATAGAGCTAGTCAAGCGATCGGTCATAACTGATGGCAAGGCTTGGGTGTTGCGTGCTCTCAATGCTGCCCCTCGTTATTCCCTTCGGATTATTTTATTCAGCCCAAGAGACTTTTTAAACGGGGACGGGTTAGTCTGAGCCTTCCTTAATCTTTTCTGCACTATGACGCGCACAAGTTGAAGAACAACCTTTGGATTTTTTTTTTTACACATAGGCTATTAAAACTCAGTTCAATAAGTATTAAAATTTTTCATTAAATGTATGAAGATATATGGAGGGCAGTGTGACAGAAACCATTGGAACAAGGTCGAGACAAAAACATAAGACAAAGGAAAAAAAAAAAAAAGAGAGAACGAAAGACTTCATCTGTCATGTAGTATGTAGGTAGTTGGGTTATGATCATCTTCAGAAAACAGATCTTACTGAAAAAAGCTCTGTTACAATTACCAGATTATTATTCTAGTGACCAATGTAATTACACTAGTATATATATATATATATATATATATATATATATATATATATATATATATATATATATTTATTTATTTATATTTATATTTATTTATTTAGTTATTTATTTATGTCATCCTTCTACAGCAAACTTCGATTATTGAAAATGATAACTGCATTTATATAAAGAACGGATATTTCAGTTCCGGAAGTTTGTTTTCACTGAATCTCTCTCTCTCTCTCTCTCTCTCTCTCTCTCTCTCTCTCTCTCTCTCTCCCAGGGTTATCTCATCTTGGATTCCATTTTCATACTGGATGGTCGAGTCTTGCTCTGGTTCTTTCTCCATGAATAATAGCCGTATATCTTCCCCAGCCTCCATGTCAGCCTTAATTTCTTCCTTTTCCGGACTGGCTTAAGTTTTCGTAGGCTTGTTGCACCAGAGTAAGTCTTGATAGTCCTTTTCATCGCCCAAGTCATGTACGAAGACGAGATTCTCCTCCTTGAATATCGTCTCCAGCAGATCTTGAACATCGTCGTATGTGTGGCACGTTTGTAAGACTGATTCAAGGCAGTTTTCATCAACGTTGTTTGCCACAGATTTGACGAACTCTGCCATCCTGTCCAGCCAACTGTGCCTCTTCCCTGCCTCATTCATCCTGTGGAACAAATCATCATCTTCATCATCATTAATAACATCACTTGGCTTAACCAGTCTCCAAAAGAAGCCAGCTCGCCCCAGACTCCTTATATTTAGGGAGAGGCTATATATTTTAACTGGAGGAGTACACAGAGTCCAGTACCGATCCTCACGACTGGTCTAAGGGCCGATTATTTGAATTGGCCATGTGACGTATACTTTCGACCGATAATTTTTGAAAATTTCATTAGTATATATTTCCCTGACCCTCAATCCGTCCACCAGCTTTGTTCGAAATCGGATCAGAATTGTTTGACTTTGCATTATGACTTTGATTGTTCTCAGAAATCTTTATCCTTGGCTCAGCCCCAGTCCCTTCACCAAATTTAGTTCAGATCGAATGAAAACTGCGTTATGGAGTCGATCTTCTGACCTAAAACCCGCAGACCTTGGCTCGTATTCTCAGGGGTTAAGGAAACTCCCTAACACCTCTCCCTTACCGATTTATTTTTGACTACGGCTGACTGATATCATTTTGTGTTGTACGTTATTCATGCAGAGTATGGTGATAATGGAATGACTAAATATCACAGAAAATGACGCGAAAGTGTAATAAGCAAACCAAATCGCATACGAAGAAGTGTTAAGAAGCTTCCTTAACCTGCAAGAATACTGGTCCTTGACTTGTTCTGAAAACCTAATCCTTCATCTTTTCTTTACCTTGAACCCCTCCACAGTGTTTGGCCTTAACTGGTCAGGGAACCCCTTTTGGCTGACCATCAACCCCTCCCAAAATTGGATTAATATTGGGTCAGACTAGATCGACTGCTTCCCTTGTCATGTGACTGTGACCATTGGCTGATTGTACTTAAAGGCCAAACCCTTCTCTCTTGCCTTACCCTCAACCTTTTCCAACAGGTTTGGTCTGAATTGGATCAAAACTGTTTACTTGACCTGGCCATGTGGCTTTGACCTCTGACCTTTCCATGTGACCTGTCGTACTGACTGACTGTTTTCAAAATCAAAGCCTTTCATTCTTGTCCTACAATGAACCCTTTCTCAAAGTTTGTTCTAAATCAGACAAACCACTCTAAGTTGACCTTGCCATGAGACTTAGGCCTTAAACTTGTTGTTCTCAGAAAGAGGCCAGCACGTTGGTTGACCCCCATCAGTTCCACCATCTATATCTATATCTATCTATATCTGTCTATGTATATCTATCTATCTATCTGTATATTACATGCACATGGGTTGAATTTGAGCTTGCCCTTTGACCTTAATCTTTGGCTGATTATTCTCAAAATCAAAGCCATTTGTCCGTGCCTTAAGTTTAATCATTCCACTAAGTTTGGTCTAAATCGGATTAGAGTTGTTTTTGACCTTGGCATGTGACCCTGACCTTTGACCATCTGCTCTTAAGCCATACAAGTCAACCACTTTGGTGACACAGCGTCTCGTACAAGTTTCTCTGAAATCGGTTAAATATTTTTCCTCACACACACACACACACACACACACACACACACACACACACACACACACACACACACACACACACACACACCGTAACATCATGGTAGTACAGTGTTATTGGAGTGTAACAGAGTATCACTGTATATCACTGTGCCTTCACAATGGCTGAACCGTCACAATGTGATGAAATAGCAAAATTAGAACAATATCATCCTCATTTCCAACATTGCACTGTACCAACGTGAAACTAACATTGCAGTATAAGAGTATTACTGTGTCACTGCAGCGCATCACTTGTATAACTGTCTAATACCATCACAGTGGCTGTACAACAGTGTTGAGTCTCTACACTGTGGGCTATACCATCACAAAGTTGTGTACAGCACTATCATCGTCCTCTTTTTACCAACACCCCTTTGTACCAGTGCAAGACGAACACTTCAGTATCAGATCAGTACTGTCACTGTATCACAGCTATTGATTGGACCCACACACTGGCTGAACGTCACATCGTTCAGCAGGAAAAGTAAGGCACTATCATCCCATCCTCATCAACACTACGCTGAACCGACATCAGATGTACACCAGAACACCATGACATCAAGCCATACCTTATCACTGTAATGTAGCACCGTAATATCACCACAGCGTTATAGAAGTTAGGAAGATATGGAGTCAGACTAGCAGCTGTCACAGTCAGCTGAGAGTGTGAGTGCCTGAGCCCCTGGCTGCCCGGATGCAAACTTTTCCTGCAGGACAATAATGCTGGTTTCCTGACTTAAGCATACACACACACACACACACACACACACACACACACACACACACACACACACACACACACACACAATATATATATATATATATATATATATATATATATATATATATATATATATATATATATATATATATATATATATAAAATAAAAAAAATGGTTTTACGCCAGGTATCCCCGAAGGTCTATGGCGTTGCCTCTGGGTAGAGGACTTTTGGACTGGAGCGTGTAGCATTCTATGACCGGATGCCCTTCTTGATGACTACCAATGACCCTTGGGTGGATTCGATCCTCCGACCCTTCAGTCAGAGCGGAGCGCTCTAACCCACTGAGCCACGGCTGATTATATATATTTATATATATATATGGAGCGTCAGTGGTACAGTGGTAAAGTGTGCGTTTTCGTACACTGAAGAACGAGGGTTCGCGCCCCGCCAGAGTAGTAAACTTTGTGAGTGTTCTTCAGGCCACGTACTGCACTGGCGGTGGATCGCTATTTTTGTCCACAACTGTAGTTTGTAGCTGTCCCTATGACGTTTTATGCTGGCCGTGGCATCTCTGTAAATATCTTCTAGTACTTTAACAGAAGTTCCTTCTACACTTTGTCCTCGAATCCACAACGAACTCCAAATGTCCAAGGTGTCCTCGTGGACCTCCTTGGATGTTAAGTCCATGAGACCAAGGTAGAAGGTGACTGCATAATGGCTGATGTTTTCCATTTTCTCAGGAATCGCTGACTTCACGGTTCAGTTATCTGTAACAGAAAAACATGTCAATAATTTCAGACTTTCTGTGTAATCATTCAGCAAACTGAATATTAAGTGAAACCTGTTTAGCTCATCCCCTACTGTCTTAGGCCAGGAACTTATTACTAGTCACCGCACGTAGTTGAGCTTGCTACAGATTATACTTCCCATCAAAACTCTAAATAATCTTCCCACTACCCAGGGTGCATCCAGTGTGGTCCTGGGACAAGGGGATCGGCCAAGCAATGTTTTGATGGGAAGGTGCACAGTAGCAGTGTTTGATGATGAGGATGTGGACAGTAGTAGTGATGATAGTGATGGCTGTCGTAGTGGTAGTCATGACTGTGGTAATGACTGTAGTGATATGTGGTTATGGTAGTGATGTGCTGGTGGTGTTAATAATAGTGATGATAAGATAGTGGTTATAGTCATACGTCAGAATGAGTAAACCACAAGTTTTGTGTTCCCATCGACTCCAGTAAAATCAGCTGGTGAAGCAGCCTGGTATTGAGTGGTATGTGGCGTAACTGAATGATTTTAACGCAATTTTCAAGACTAATTTCAATAATAACGAAGGAGACTCATACCTACCTCATAACTAAGGCTTGTCACATTTGTCAGATGAAAATAACCCGACTATAGTAGTTTAGAAGAAGGTGTAACGTCAGTGAATAATAAAAACCTAGTATCCAAGCCTTTTATCCTGGGGTGGGATTCACAAAGGTATTTACGACGGATTTTTTGTCATAAATCAGCTTAGTTTTTGCAGGATAGTCAGCAACAATAGAATATTTCCCAGTCTTGCGTTCTTTCGTTAAAAATAATTCCATGTTACGAGAGGAAAATTATCTCAGCTGTTACCTGTTTTGGATGGAAGGACAGAGAGAGAAAACGGTAGAAACTCTCCATATCTGCAGCTCTTCCTGGAAAAAAAAAAAAAAAAAAAGGTTACGAGAAGGATTCGATCGTATGTCTGAAAATCCTACCCCTGTTAAATTGTGAACATTTATGCCATACAGAACGTTCAGCCATTAAAAAAAAATAATAATCCTGGAACGTAATCCTTCTCCTATGTAACCATAAAATTAATGAACTTCTTATCTGTGACCAATTTCGTATTTCACTAACTTAGGCTTGTTCATCTTCATTCATAGACTCTACATTTATCTCCTGTACAGTTTACATTCGTCTTCATCTATACATTCTACATTCCTCTTCAGTCATACAGGTTACATTCATTTTCATTCATACAGTATACATTCCCTTCATTCATGCAGTCTACATTCGTCTTCTATACAGGATACATCATCTTTAGATTTATATACTACATTCATCTTCATTCGTTCAGTATACATTCATCTTCATTCATACAGTATACATTCATCCTCATTCGTACAGTATACATTCATCTTCATTCATACAGTGTACATTCATCTTCATCTGTACTGTATCCATTCATACAGTATACATTCATCTTCATTCATACACTATACTGTACATTCATCATACACTAAACGCTCATCCGTTCATACACTATACATTCATCTTTCATACAGTGTATTGTACATTCATCTTCATGCATACGGTATACATTCATCTTCACTAACACAGTATACATTCAACTTCATTCATCGGTATACATTAATCTTCTTTCATATAGTACGGTATACATTCATCTTCATGCAGTTTACATTCATCTTCATCTATACGGTATACATTCATCATCGTCAATACAGTGTTCATTCATCTTCATTCATGCAGTATCCATTCACCTTCATTCATTCTTCTAGCAAACACTCTATAGTCAAATTAGAGTGACTATTAGAGTGAAAAATATGACTAAAAATAATTAATCCTCTTTATAAATACCTGTGATGGAGACGTGGTTAGGGTGGTAAATGTCTAAGCACTTTTGTGAATACGGATTTGGCATAATGCTTCACAAAATAACATCTTAACAAGGAGGACAGCACCTGCAGTTCACGGTAGTGTGTGTGTGTGTGTGTGTGTGTGTGTGTGTGTGTGTGTGTGTGTGTGTGTGTGTGTGTGTGTCTGTAGGAATAAATAAGAGAGAGAGAGTGAGAGAGGAACTATGTGTGTCTGTAATGCAGGTGTTGTTCTACACACACACACACACACACACACACACACACACACACACACATACACACACACACCTGTTTAGCCGGATATAGCGTGTTGTTGCTGGCCTGTTTTCAATGCCAGTCTTGTATTTCTGCTTTTCATATAACCAGCTATTTTCTACTCCGTTTGGCCTTACATGTTTTTCATCCTAAGTAATCCTTTGATATATTAAACTACTTCTTGCTGCCTCTAGACTATTTTATTAAGTATAGGACAGATCTGTACTAGTAAAGGACTTAATGAAGTTGACATCTAATCCACCCATTTCGTAAAGTCTATCTTGCTATAAATAAAATCGTGTGGAGATACCGGTAGCAAGAATAAAATGAAAATGATATTCCTTGGCTGAAGAGGTTGACTTCTTTACAGTTTCTTTTATATTATTAGTCTCTGGAGAATTTCTTTTACGGGACTCTTATCGGCGTGATGTTATTTGAATAGTAACCATTAAGCTCCCCTACTACGAATGGTCTTCCCAAAACTCAGCAGAATAGTTAAGTGGTTACAAAGCTTTATTGTTATAGATCTTTCTCAAGCTGAATAGATTTTTCTGGTAGTTGCCGGGATAAAACTGTTTGATATTCACTTTTTTTTTTTTTTCTATGTTACGTCCGGCTACTCTCTACGCCATGTACTTTAGCCTGTTTTAAACCCCTTGAGTTTGAGAAGCCCTTTTCCCCAGGCTGAATAATACCGTCTGTCAGTGGTCGGTTTATCTGGTTCCAAGACACGTTCAAAGTATATGCGCACAACACAAATGCGCGCAAGAGAGGTGCTCGCAAGACATGCTCACAAGGCAAAAGTTCACAGAGCATATACACACAAGGTAAATGCAAAATTAATGCTCACAAGACATACTCACAAATCTGTATCTTCCCGTAGAACACGACTCATAAATAGCGTTTATGTCCAGGTCTGCAATACCACTCTTGGATGAAGTGACCATGGAGAAAGATATTTTGTCCAACAACCTGACCGGCACAAGAATCGCACTTGGGTTCTTCCTGGTATGAGTTGGATGTACAGCTGCGAACCTGAATATCAGTTTACTTCATTACGATAAATAACGTTGCTGGAGAGGGACGCCTTCACGTGGTGGCACTGATATGACCAGGTGGCTCCGCTGCCTGGTTATACAAATGTCCCTTAGTTCCCTCCCTCATCCCTAAAAAGGAGATGATGGAATGCAAAAGATGGGTAACTTCAGCCTGCAGTTCACTAGGTTCACATTCGGATGAGGCTGGGTTACTACTACTACTACTACTACTATTTTTAATAATAATAATAACGAGCAACTGCACACCGACTTTCAAACCCCGTTATTGCAATCATCGGGAGCAAACGCACTTTTCAGAATATTGTATAAGAGTTTCATAATTGCTCGACTAAAAACTGTATCGGTCATTCTTTCTGCAGCTGTACATGACCCACTCACCTGTTGGTATCCACGACATGTACAGGACACGTGGGGAGAAATGTGGTAGAGTGGATCAGTGTCGTATTTAAGGGAGAGGAATCATGGAATTAGACCCTCTCCCTCCAGATAATAATAATAATAATAATAAATCAGTTTTCATTAAATCATAGTCTCCACTCCCACAGGGGCGTGTGATATAGACGTCTCGAACAATTATGCTGTCAGACATAACTCAGTAGGCGTGGGTGGTGACGGGATTTAACTCAGTAGGCAGGATTTAACTCATTGTCTTACTGAACGGCAAAACTGGGCATAGCGTTCTGCGAGAGATCTGACGGGGAAAAAAGAAAAAACTAGATAAAAGCCATGAGGTGCAGACCGGAGAGATGAGTTCGTTTGGACATTCTGAGAGGAAGGATGAGGATGAGTGACTGAGGAGGGTGGCAAGGGTGAATATGGAGGGAGAAGTGTCCTGAGGCAGATCAAGGAAAGACTGTGATATCTAATTATATGAGATCCTGCATGGGAGAAGTCAGGCCTATGGAACTGAGGCCTTGTTGAGGGACTTAAGACTGACACACGCAAAGCTGTTATAGGATAATAGTATGGCCAGTGGTTTTCAGACGTAACGTTAGCGAACATAAATCTTGGATCCGGCCTTGGAGTGGATAGACAGAGAACGCGCATGGGTAACTACTGTATTTTGATTTAAGCTGTGTGGCACGCGTGGTCCAAGAGAGCTTTCTGTCGCATAATGTAAAGTCACAGAGATTCCTTTCTTAGTTCTAGTTAATGGAGACTTAAACCTGTGCCCAGACTGGAGGGTACATTTACTTCAACATATTTGCAGTATATTCATGAGCCATAATTTCTATCCATATATAGTACACTCTAGTACACTCTAGAGCACATTGTAGAGTCATAATTTCTACCCATATAGAGTACATTCTTAAGCCATAATGTCTCCCCATATCCAGTACATTCTAGAGCCATTAGTTTTACCCATATGCACTACTTTCTTGAGCCATTTCTACCCTCCCTGTACCCCTAACCACTGGCTGGTGTTAAGCCGTAGCCACAATTACACTCCAAGCGAAGGTCTATCATCTTGTACTACGGTGGTATGTTGAAGCTTCGTGATATTCGGCTTGTTCTTATTTGGGACACCCTAAATACTTTTCTGCCCAGTTGATGGCTAAGTGTAGACAGCGTAGAGGGTTGATTTGACTAATAACCAGGGAGATTCATTGCTTCCTGAGTCGTCGAATTTAAGGCAGCTGCGATATAGTGTTAAAGCCATAGTTGTTGCCCAGCTTTTCTGATAATAACAAATCGACAATAGATTTATGTGTCATCATTCTCTCTCTCTCTCTCTCTCTCTCTCTCTCTCTTGGCGTATTTTTTCGTTTCATTCTAGCTTTCTCCAGACAAATGTATTCAGCTTTAGAAAGACTTCTTGGAGCTGGAGAAGTTAGATACGGCCTTACTTTACCCCTTTACTACAAGACGTCTCCCCACAGCTGAATAAAATCGTCTGAAGGTAGTAAAAATAAACCCATAACACACGTCACCGATTGAAGAGATTAACACCGAAAAATCGTAGCTAGATGTGAAATGGGAAGTTGTTATTCTTGTATATGTTTTTAAATCCCATGTACTTTATTTATTTTTACTACGACCATGTAAATTGACGCAGTTTAGGAACGACCTCTCAGAATGAAGGGTGTTAAAAATTCCCATCAATCCCTTCAGTATGGCGATTTATTTTATGTCCTGCAATCTCCAGCGATTATAATTTACCCTTGGGTGGATTTTTCGAACTGGAGGGGTTAGAAATAGCCCACATCAACCCTCTTAACAATAATACTCTCTCCTGACCTGAATAAATCGTCTGAAGGTATAAGAACAAATATAAAGAATCCTTATTGAGGAGGTTAACCACTTAAGCCCGAGGTCGTCTTAAATTTTTTCTTGCTATCTCCAGACGATTTTACTCAGCTTAGGAGAGACTTGTTGAAATGGCAGTGTTAAATACAGGCTTCATTAACCTCTTCATCACCAGCTGTGTCCTCTAAGCCGGAAAAAAAAAAAAAAAAAGTCATGTTTAGGTAGCGATGATGAAACTTAAAATTATCCTCGAGGTGAAGGAGTTAACAGAATATTTGCCGATAGTGTGTGTGTGTGTGTGTGTGTGTGTGTGCGATGAAGTGGGATCTGAGGGGTGTTTTTTCAGCTGTTTTGGGATGTTTGGTTATTCTGAGTAAGCGATGGTATAGTGATGGCATGGGGGAAAAAAAAAACCTTATTTCCTTTATCAAAATTGTGTTTAATGTTTAACATCTTCTGGCTGCTATGACTCACTCTTAACTAAATAAAATCGTTTGGCGTAAGCGGGGATAAAATACTAGAGTTGTTCAGACCGTGGGAGGGTTAATTCGTAATTGGTGAAATTATAATAATCATTTTCTTTATTATGTTTATTATGATACCTCTGCCACTGCCACCACCACCACCACCACCACCACCATCATCGTCATCGTCATCGTCATCATCATCATCATCATGTTTTTCTTTTTTATGATACTACCGCTACTAGTGTCATCATCATCATCATCAACATAGTTACCACCTTCACCACCTCCTCCTCCATCATCATCATCATCATCATCACTACCTTAGCCTACCTACCTCTCCACTAACAGGAAATAGGACAGTTATAAATTCTCAGGTCACGTCACACTCTCTTACCTAGAAACTGTGGCAGGTGAGACGCCCTAACGCCGATGATTCAGGTAACTGATGGTGTGCATGCCTCATATACGCAGGTGTGTGTCTAGGCTTCATTAATAGTAAGGCACCTTTCTTAATGGCACACCTGTCTGACACCTGTGAGGGAGGGTGAAGGTGTGGAAGGTGGAGAGAGGGCCGATTGACGGAGGAACGGGTGAGGTGGAGAATGGAGGAGGGAGGGGGGAATGGGGTGGACGGGGAAGGTGGAGGGAGGGAGGAAATGGGGAAAGAAGAGGGAAATGAGGAGGGAGGGGGAAGGCAGAGGAGGTGGG